>NW_016690247.1:4416269-4439641 GCF_001604755.1 Lepidothrix coronata | reverse complement strand
TTTTTTTTTTTAAAAAAAAAAAAAAAAAAAAAAAAAAAAAAAGAAAAGAAAAGAAATAGAGAGACAAAATGAACACCTGTGCCTTGGGGAACGAAACCTAGAAAGAAACATTTGGAAACTTAAGAAAGAGTATGAAAGGAAAGCCAGAGATTGATCTTATGCTTATAAAAATTACTGGCAAAACTGTCAGTGACTTTAATAGTGAAAGATCAGAGCTTAAAGCATGAACCCAAAGGGGAAGAAAAGAAACAGGGCAATGATGAAAGACAGTAGGCAGAGAGAAATGGTGACAGTCAGGCAGCAAAGCCTATAGCCAAACTCTTTCATGTGAAAATCTCCACGCTTCAGTGACCTAAGCACTTCTGATGTCTGGTGATTTCCCTCTTTGGGGGAGATGGCCCCAAACATACTGTCACTGTGCACTGAACTCAAGATGTTCAAAGTTGCTGATTATTTTTCTTTGATGTTTTCTCTCTCTTGTTTTTTTCCCCAGCCAATTTTTGTCACCTTAAGAATTTTTACCCCACCAATTCTGAGTACCTGTGTCTCTGGTGAATGTGAGACACCTTAAAGAGCAATTTAAAGAGATATCTTACAACTGTAAAAAAACCCTCTCCATTGCAATAACTTGGAGTACAGGTGGCAAATTGAGCTGCCCCTTAGCTAATATCATAGTTTTATGTGCTTGCCAGCAGACAGATATGTACAGAACAGGAGAAACCTACTAAGGCAATGAAGGCTCAGGGAGTGGAAGCAGACAGGATTTAGCTAAGGTTTTATTAGGAGAAAGAGTTAGTTCTGAATTTTACCATGTCACTTCTGAAGGCCTGGGGCTTTAATCGTGCAAAGACTTTACTGTGCAATCTGTGCTGGATATTACACCATGATACATCATTCCCTGTTCACAACACAAATTCTTTTCTGATTGAGATTTTTGAAAACTTTGAGAAAAATAAAGCATATGATTCACCTCCCATTGATCAGCTGAACCACACTAGGCTGCAGAGCTTGTGAGGATGTAATCTTTTGGGGGAGTTAAATTTTAACAGACTGCTGGGGTTATTTTTGGTTTGTCATGTGCAAACTGACTGTAATCTCATTGGTACCCACTGAGAAGGCAGAAAGGATGAGGGCTGTGCTAGAACTGATGGTGAAAGGTTATTCTTAATTTTGATCTGGCAAGCGAGTTATCAGCCATCATGAATGACAAGATTCCTTCTCCCACTCAGTCAGCAACAAGCAGACTTTAAAACCTACTGTCATAAGAAAGCATAATTACAAAGCCATTTCAAAGTCAAGGTTGAAAACTTCAGATGCTTCATTGCCCCTTAGTATGAGAATATGAAATAGCATCATACTTTTTCCTCCTTGCCTTCATTCACTAATACTCTAAACAAAATCTGCAGCTGTTCTGGGAGGCAATTGACAGTTATAGACAAGGAAGAATGTTTTATCTTAAAATGGAGAGAAAAGCTTTAAGGAAATGAGAGGTTTCTGGATATTTTTGGCAAAATCAAGCTCTGGATCAAATTGTCTGGCAACAGAATGGAGGTCTTTACCATGACGTAAGAACAAATGATGCCACAGGCTGCTGAAAAAAACTGATTATGACTGGATGAGGCTTTATGTTAATTTAAAATGTAGTGATTCAATAAACAGCAAAAGTGGGGATCATTTCATGGGTTTGTGGGATGACATACCACCACAAACTAACGGAGTAAAGTTTTCCATCAGCATCAGTGCTGATTTGAAACATCTGTTTTCAAAGCTAAAGCAAACCAAGGGAAAATTAAATAACAAATTTATTTCTTAAGTAAATGCTTCTATTTACCCTCAAGGAAATATTAAAAAGAGACATGTAAGAGGATCATTTGATCTAGTTATATAATGTGAACAAATCTCTGAGTAACAGCTGCAGCACAAAGAGGGCATCAATGTTAACTTTTCAGCATGGGCATCAATGTCTGACAATTGGCACTCATGGAAAACACTTTGTTGCATATGCAAAAACCAGTTGCTAAGAGGATCTGACAACTATTTAAAGCCAGAAAGTGGCAGGCATCTTTATGCATGCTCAGTGTTATGATGTTTCTGTAATCCTCTCAACTTTAATGCAAATATTTGTGGGTGAGAGGTATCACCTAAGTTGAGTAAGATCTCTACAGTCTCGCATGTAATGACAGAAGAGAGGAAGAACAGAACAGAAGAGTGATGTATAGCCCACATACAGAATGAGCCACTGGTTTCTATAGAGCCTGGTGCCAAAATGAAATGATTGCCTTTATTCAACATGTCCATGCCAAAACTACTTAAACCCTACTGCTGATGAAGACCTACTGAACCCTTGTATGCTACATGTCCTGCTGCTTTCCACAGACTGACAAATATGAGACATAAGGTTAGCTCACCTGCCTGATGTTTGCTTGCTGGTGACAAGAGAGAAACCTCAAGTGGGAACTGAAATTGTAGATAAAATGTCATCCGACACAAATACGTGCCAGAAGCCCTGTCTTGTGAGTATGAAATATTGTCCACACAATTCAAGATAAGATAATTCAAAGAAGTTGCTTGACTCTAATCACATTTCTGAAAATTATGCTTTTTTTGCTTTCTGGTGTCAGTCTGATATCTGACCATAAGCATACTTTAGGCATACACCTCACCAATTTCTTCTTGCAGACAGGAAGACAAGGTAACTTCACATACAGCCTCTCAGTGCAGCCTGGCAGTGCTCTTGTGATTCCCACAATTTTGAAACACTCTACAGAGGCAGGATCCAAAACAACAGAGGTAACATTTCTGATGGGAGGTTTCTCTTAGAACCGTATTAACAATAACGCAATAAATTAATTCTGCTATCTTCACAATTCTCCTGGGTGATGTCAGACCATACCTAATGCTGCCTTCCCCTGAGTTACACAGGCAACTGGAGCATGCAGAACAAATCCAGAGTTCTGCTGAAGGAGACCTTAGGAAGTGCAAATTTACAAAGGTTACAGGGCCAATATTTTCTGGAAATTTCCAGGACCCACTGTGCTAACAAAACTTCAGTTAAGGGAGCCTTGTTGAGACACTCCTGAAGTGTGAGGCTTGTACTCAAAATTCATTAAAAGAAAAAAAAAAAGCCTGTTCTGTGTTATTAAGAAACAGTGGCTTGGTAATTTCCTTTGTAGGACATATTATTTAACCTGGAGCCAGTTTACAATCTTGGAATATAAATTACCTTGCACTAGTGCTATCAATACCAAACACACAGAGGTGTGCTTTTGCAGAGCAACTGGTCTCTTTATATAACCTTAAATTGAAATCATCCATTGCCTTCCAGTGCTTCCACGTTAGTGTGTGATTTCGGCCAAAGCCTGACAGGGAAAAGCAGAAATTGAGTAGGAGATTAATGTTATCTGGTGACAAACAACTGTGGTGGATTTTCTAATAATGCTGATAATAGCTCATTAATCACAAATGAAACCCTGCCATAATACAGCCACTGGCTCATGGGGTAAGGAGGAGGTTACGCACAGTAAGAGCAATCACCCTCCCTGCACCCTTCCCAAATGCCATGCAGCCCAAGTGGTGTCTGCCAGCATAGCCCATTTTGATGACCACAGCTGCTGTCAACACAACTGTACCACTCCCAGCAGCACTTATACTCCCGAGGAATGGGGAAAAATCATTTCTGGGACATGCAACACGGCATGTCAGACTAGGTAGAGAGCTCTCCCTGGGCAAAAGTTCATTTCTGCGGTGCTGTGAGCTCCCAGGCTGTGGATGCGTAAACTGGCAAAAATCTCACAGGTAATATCATCACAAGGAAAGATGAGTTACTTTTGGTTATGCAGGACCATATCAAAGACAGCCACTCTTGGCTGTCTTGCCATTCTGAGATTTACCTGTCTCCACCCCACTGAGGCAAGTAATGCTGACACTAGGAATACAGAGGTAAAACAACTCCATCTAGTGCACAGTGGCTGCTGTGACCTTGAGGAATGAGACCACTTTCTGTCTGCCTGAGAGCTGCGACTTGCTCCCCCTCCTCTTCTCCATGGAAGTCTGGGACCTGCTTGTGTCAGTCCCCAAGTCCCCATGAACTCCAGTCCCTAACAGAGCTTTTGACACAGCAAGGTAGGATAAACTTTGCAAGGTGATAACCTACATTTTTAATCTTGCCCCTCTGCACTGTTTTTCTCCTCCTTGGCAATTCCTCATTACTTGCTGCGTGTTTCCCTCATAGTCTCCCAGCCCACATCTGTTGGTCACTTTCTCTAAATCCCTTTAGCCTTGGCATTGTCCAGAAGCTGCAGAGCACAAAACATTACCTCCCAGCACAACCACAACCCAGAAGTGATGACAGCTCTAGAGAGCATCTCCGGCTGTAAACCTATATCTGGTATTTAGGATTCATTTTGTGTTATCTTTACACTGCAGACCAAGCAGCAATTTTAATACATGAGTAAACACACAGATTCAACATGCCAAAGGAGAAAACATTCTCCTGGGATATACACAAAAGGCAACTTAGTGGGTTTTTTGCCTCTAAGGCTTGCCAGTGCCAAAAGACCTTGAAATTTATCTTGTAACTGCCCACTGCTCTTTTTTTCCATCTCGTTGCTTGCTCCTTCCCTCCCTGAGGACACACTGTACTTTGCACTACAAAGATATACAGAATTTGTCCTAGAAAAAAAATCAACACAAACCAAAACATTTTACTAGGAAAAAACAAAGCAACATGTTTCTATCAACTCCTTTCTCACCTTAGCAAAACATTGCTACCACCTTAATGGATGAGCATCTAAATGAATCCTTCCTAGTCTGCTTTAAACTTTAATCTTTTCATTTTAAAATACAGCCTTCTGGCTCTGAGGTATTAAATACTTAAAAGGGTGAATTCTGCCCTCACCTACCAGTTCTCATGGGATAATTGCCATTCCAATCCTACTGGGAAAGATACACTGGCTTTGGTCTCGGGTTAACCGATTCAGAACCTATAACGTGCAACTTCTCTCCCTCCTCAGGTTACAGCATTTTATTGACTTTTGGTGGCTAGCTGAGCAGACTGAACGTCTGTATATCTCATTGCAAGCTAAATCCAAGAATATATGGTGAGCAAAAGTCTAATACATTAATAAATAATAGCCGTGCAGAAGAAGGTAGGAATTCAACACCTTCTGCAAGTACTTGCAAGGGTAAAAGCAGTGCCCCCAGGCACCCCAGAATGAGCTGCTCAGTCTGACAGGCTGAAGAACCAAGGGCATGGTATGGTCATGAAGAAACAACTAGTGCTGCTCGATGACAGAAATTCATTCTTTGTTAATAAAATTTTATGGCTGAAACAGATGATTTAAAGGCATTTTGGTGTCCCGTGTTTCTCTCAAGGAGGCAGCAGAAGTGTTAGTGGTAAGACAGCATGAGCCAAGTAAATGTCAAAGAGAACTCCTCGGAAGTTGTCACTTGCAGTGGTGGATGGACTCCAAGAGGTGATACAGCTGGACCTGCCTTGGCTCCTGCAGACAGTGCCTGGTGATATGTTATATTGGCAAAACCAAGAGTCCCCAAACCAGACAACCCAAAATAGAATTTGCAACCATCCTCAAAATCCATTCCTATCACTGCAAAGGCCAAGGGCTTGGAAAAACTGAAATTCGTTTCCAGTCTATTTTCTGTCTCAGCCATCTGTTGCTCCCCTGCTTTCCCAAGGGAGTTGTGCCAGCTGTCTGCTGCACAGCTCCCCACTGAAGGGCTGCAGCCCAGGGAATGGCCTGTGCTGGGGCAGGGAGATGGGGGGGGCAGAAGGAGTAGTCCAGAGGGGCTGTGAGGGGCCAACCACAGCCCCATCCCCACCCGTGCACAACTCAGTGTGGGGGGGAAGTGCTTTCGGTCCATATTTCCGCAGAAAGTTTGGAAAAACCATCATACTGGTGGGTCCCATTACCCTCAGTGAACCAAATATCAGTTTATACATCCTGGATGTTTTAACATTTTCTTTATTATTTAATTGAAATTAAAAAAAAAAAGGAAAAAAGAAAAAATATTATTTTGACACTCATTCTAGAGGAATTTTTTTTGGTTTTGTTACTAACTTTCTGGAGTTAACAGAAATGACCACTGCCTGTCTGAGTGTCTGGAAGGCCAGTCACAGTCACAGTCAGGGGCAACCCTGGATGTGTGTATAGACTGGGGAATGAGAGGCTGGAGAGCAGCACTGCGGAAAGGGAGCTGGGGGTTCTGGTAAATGGCAAGTTGAATATGAGTCAGCAGTGCCCTGGCAGCCAGGAGGGCCAACCCTGTCCTGGAGGGCATCAGGCAAAGGATCACCAGCCGGTCAAGGGAGGGGATTGTCCTGCTCTGCGCTGTGCTGGTGAAGCCTCACCTTGGATATTGTGGCAGTTTTGGGCACTGCGATATAAAAAAGACATTAAGCCATTAGAGAGTGTGCAAAGGAGGGCCATGAAGATGGTAAAGGTCTGGAGGGGAAGCCGTAGAAGGAGCAGCTGAGGACACTTAGTTTGTTCAGCCTAGAGAAGAGGAGACTGAGGGGAGACCTCACAGTGGTCTACAACATCCTCATGAGCGGAAGCAGAGGCACGTTCTCTTTACTCTCGTAATCAATGACAGGACTCAAGGAAATGGCATGAAGCTGAGTTGGGGGAGGTTTAGGTTGGATATCAGGAAAAAGTTTTTCACCAGAGGGTGCCTGGGCACTGGAACAGGCTCCCCAGGGCAGTGGTCACAGCACCAAGCCTGACAGAGTTCAAGAAGCATTTGGACAATGCTCTCAGGCACATGGTGTGATTCTTGGGATGTCATGAGCAGGGCCAGGAGTTGGACTCGATGATCCTGATGGGCCCTTTCCAACTCAGCATATTCTATGATTCTGTCTGATTCTTGATGAACAATTAGTGTTGTTCACATGCTATTGACCACTGTCAGAAATGTTTTTGTGTTCCTCACCTTAAAGAAAGATTATTTCAATGTTGTCGCTGTAACCCAATTACATCTCATGTCAGAGCAGAACAAAAGCAAATGTGATTTTGGCTTCAAGCCTGCCAGCCTCGCTCAGTGCTTCAGTGATTTTATTTTCCCTAAGTCAGCAGTATTTAAATTTGTCTGTAAATTATTCCTGATAGTTTATTCATATCTCAACAGCTGGATTGTGGCACTGTGCCCTACATTGTATCAGTGTAGGCTGAGCAACATGGAGCCACTGTGCCTCAGAGATCAACTCTGATTTATAGCTGACTCGGGCAGAATTTATTTTGGGATGACAGAGTGGATGATCCATTCCCAGTGGCCGTTTGACAGCAGAAGAAAAGCAGCCACTGCCTTGTGCATATGTGGGACAGGAAAAATCTCCACTTACATTGAAAAAAAACCATGGTAGATGAAGGTTATTTTAATGTAGCCAAAATTCAGAGTAGAGGTCTAAGCAATTGCTTAAGCCAAAGCAATCAATGCATCATTGTGTAACAGGTTATTGACTATCAGCTGGGCATGGTAAGTGGCCATGCATACATCCATAGCCCTCTACAGTTGTGAGACAAAAAATGTTAGCTTAGAGCAGGAATTTCTGAACCATGGTACCATTAGTGATTTCACCCATGGCTTTGGTAATAGCTTTGGCTAGGCTGGTAATTATGGTAATGATCTTTATTGTACTCTCTTTTAGATAGTGTTTTTAGTGTCAGTATACAGGGTAATGTCCCAGCAGATTAATTTAAATTTTTATCATGTTCATATATAAAACCTGTAGCCACAAAGGAAAGCTGTCCAGTGTCTCTAAAAGATTTTCAGTTCCTAGTTCTGCTACAGATGGGCTTCCTTAGCCTCCATGAACTGATCTGTGAAATGGAAACCTTATGATTTATCTACATTTCAGAACAATGAAATGTTTGCAATTTCAGCAACTTGAAATCAGGAAACATAACAATATTATTGTTGTTGCTACCAATGCAGGATATCTCAAAAAAAAAAAAAAAGTTAAAAAAAAGAATCCTTACACCTTTTCCTACCTGAATGATAATGGCAACAGAGAAATTCCCCTAAAGAAGTTGCTGGAAATGCAGAAAAAGGAGTCCAACACTGCCTACTCCCCTTTCATGCTGAACTCACACACTGTTTAAAATCATTCTCTACATTCATCAGCCCAGAGAAATCCTCTTCACAGCACCTGTAGAAGCTCTCTGGGATGCTCCCAGCATCTGAACATATGGGCTGAGAGTGTGTTTGTGCTTCAGCTCTTGAGTGCACTATGCACAGAATAAGGGGCTGTGAGACTCAGCACCAGCTGTAGCAAACATTGCTCAGGCAACTCCCCAGTTCCCTCTTCTTATGTACATTCAGCAGCAGCAGAATGGTAACTCCTGGGTATCACTTTCCAACTCCCAGTCTGACTCACTGCCTGACCCTGGCCAAATCAGTTAACCTCATTTTGCCATTTTATGCCTTGTGTTAAAAGAATGCAGCACTTAGCCTCTCCTTCTGGGTGTTGCAAAGCTTTAGTAATTTATTCTTGTCAGCTGCTTTGGGATCCTTAGACCAAAGGTGCTAAAGGATCAATATAATATTTATGAGAAAGCCAGACCTATAGTATAATGCACACAAGTTGAATGCAGCTGCAAGCACTTTGCTGGGCAGTTTTACAGCATTGGGCCAATGGGTTTATTTCTGTTCACTTTTTACAGAGAATGATTGCAACTGCATCCTTGAGTGGTTATGTCATTTAACAAGGACTTTATTTAGCAGTAGTTGCATGTTTCACAAAAAGAAATAATGACCTTGATATCCATGGTACCCCAAATGTCTCCCAAATCGACACACACAACATTTTGCAGAGGCACGTGAACACCTTGAACCTGAAGCCCTTCACTTCAGATCATGTATGTCCATACCCATCCAGAAAGCTGATATATTCTGTTGTGTGATAAAATGCTAATGAGGTACCTGCAGTTTGGTTATGTATGGGTAGATGTCCATTGGGCTGATAGGGCTTGTGTGGTCCACAATCCCCATGCGAGCATCTTCTGTCATATGCTCAGAACTTGTCACAAAATAAGATTTTGAAGCAATTAGCATGTCTCCCAACATATAAAGTTGCTCCTATCACTTGATAACACATTTGATTGCACTTATGTGTCACAGGACATTGGACCTGAGGTTGAGTGATGTCTTGGCTTCCAGTCAGATGGTCTGCATGGTTCCTGGGGATGACAACACCAGGGAGTACCTCCCTAAGACAGTTACTATAGGCTGTGGCTACAACCTTGAAAATGTGACTGCAGGTGATGGTCAGATGGTCTTTCTTGATCTGTTTCACAGGTGTGGCAGTTTGAGGACACCTCTGCAATATATAATTCCTTAGTTTCTTTCCCATCCTTTACAACAAGTCTTTCCTTCTTTGATATGAAACACCGTTAGTCAAATTTTTATTGTGCTAACCAGAGTCCTATTTTCCTAAGACTTTTTGCAGTGTTCAGACCTGCTTAATGACTGACTGCTAGGTCTGGACAGAGGGTTAATTATACACATCATGATTCCAGCTTTATAGAGCAAATTTCTGTACGACTGCAAGACAACCACATCTTCTTGAGTGCCTAATTTGATAATAGAAGCCAGCAGAAACGCTTCAGAGATTTCTTTCAATAAATCAGCCAATAGAGAGAGCTGTAAGTGAGAGTTGCTTGTGAAGTCAGAGGGCAGACACATAGTTGTGCTCCTTGTTGGCTTCAGGGAGCATCGTGTGCTTTAGAGAATTGTTTCTCTGCCCTCCACCATGGGTGCAGTTCTACAGCTGCTGGGTACAAAGACCAGGTTATTTGCCTTTGTAGCTTTTCTTTGCCCAGGTAACCTTCTTTAAACAGAGTAGGAGCAAAGAAGGTGGTAAACATCAAAACCAGCTTTATGACTAGAAAAAAAACCCCTGTGAATTCGTTGGACAGAGAGACATCTCCCTGTGCTTTTTACAGTCTGGTCACGTTCTGTAATTGCTCTGGTGATTTGTACTTAATCACAGCCATTATCCTTTGCTTCCCATTCCACTCCCCTGTCTGGCCCTGGGATGAAGTCATAGACTAAACCTGCAATGATGACAGTCAATGACATAGTTATAGGCAGTGTTTTGGTCTAACTATGACAGATCTGTGTCTTTACGGAAGGATTGAACAGGAGAAACTGAGCAGGGTACAGGATGGAAAGCCTTTATAAATTTCAAGGCAAGTAGCTCCTTTCCATCATGCTAGAGGATAAACACCCAAAATTATTAGCAAATACCCAAAATTAAACATTAAGGAGAGAGACATTTCTGAGTCTGGGGTATACTGTGCTTTAGGGATTTATAGGAACCCACAGTCCATTCTCCCACTCCCCCAGGCACTCTTTTTCAATCTAATTAAGCATAAAGAAGAGTACATGCAACTTCAGGATGATGTAATGCATCTGCGCAATTGAGCACTGCATTGTGAAAGAGCATTAAGTGTAATGTTATGGATATTTGATGGAACAATTTCCACTATTAATATTCACTGAGGATTCCTAGAATTAACTGTAATTACTGAGGGAAAGGGCCTAGATATGGCTGAGCACAGCTCAAAGAAAACATCTGTTCAGTGCTCTGTGCTGGGTAACCACAAGGATGGTGTGAGGCTGCATTAGGAAAGGGCAAGGCAACAAAATATGAAAAGAGGCAATTGAAAAAGAGCTGAAATAATGAATAGCTTCAAAATAACAACCTAGTTATAAATTCTACTGCTGACCCCAAGAGATGGGAAAGCTGCAGACAACTGACCTAGAGTTACCTGCCTCTGTATGAGACTAGAGGATCTTCTAAAGCAAGCAAATCTCTGCTTTTATCCCAGAAAAAAAAAATCCCAAAATTCCTGGTAATAAGTAGGAAACCTATTTTATGAACAAAGTGATATGTCACCATATAACTGTGCTGCATATCATAGCCCTAAAAACACACACCCCACACAAAGGAGGAGTATGAGGGATTGCACAATGTTCTTTCATTTATTACAAGAAGCCACACAGCACTTTTTGATTCATGAACAGACTAGGTCACAACATGGCAAGCAAAAGATTGTTGTTTGTCTCCTGCAAGCTTGTAAAGTTCTCGCTGATTTTCACTAATGTTTCAAAGTTTGTCAGCTCTAATGAATGAATTTTTCAAGTGAAGAGATGCTATAAAGGTTTTCAAAGGCACATATTTGTCTAAGTCATTTTTCTGTTATTGTTATCTTTCTAGCATTAACTTTTCCCATTGCATTAATAAAAGCTTGGTGCAGGAATGAGCTTTTATATTATGATTTTGCTACACCCATGACAATGGATCCTCAATGTTGTCAGCAATACAAAGATATGCAGGAAAGGGGACTGGTGAACTGTCCATCCCCTAGTTTGCTATTTATTTTGCCCCCTGCACAAAACATAACTTCTTCTCTGGGTTGGGAGGCAAGTCTAGTAGTCTGGCTAAATAACTACATTTTTTTAGGATTTCTGGTGGTTTGAATGTATACCAGGTCTAATTGTCTTGGAAGGTCTCACCTACACAGTCTCTGACATCTGCCAGTGTCCAAGGCGTTGTGGAGTGACACGGTTTAGCCTTGCTCTCCCTGTTTATAACCTGATTATGAAATTTCTTCCAAGCATAGTTTTGGGATGTACATGTTGCATTTTTCTAAGGAGCAGGGACTCCTTATCAGACGTGATCAGTCAGGAAGAGCATAGTTTACTCATTCTGGTGTCTTATTACAGATGGCCTTATAATAGATGGCCTGCCTTAAACTCCTGTCTTCCCAAATCACAATGTAGTTTTGGCATATTTTGTTCCCCAGGAGTTTGCATTTTGCTGCTTATAGATTGGATTCACATGTGTGGAGGGTGCCCACACCACATACTGTTTTGTTGAGAACTGAATTCTGACATATTCTCACCTGATCTTACTCCCTCTGTAGATCTAGCCATTAAGTGAAACAAAACTCATTATGAATAGTTTTATCAGGTCATAAATTTTTAAAGCCATATGAAATCCTTTGAGCTGAACAATGCCGTGTAAGGCTACAGTAAGATGTCATCATAACTACTACCACCCAAGCAACTGTGCCAGTTAAACTGTGCTCTCTCTTGGCTCTCAGGGAGGTGCAGGGTCTTGTGGAGATATAAAATTCTGAAGCTTTGCATGAAACTGAAACTCAAACACACAGGGAACAATTGTTATCTCGCAGTAGCAAAACATCTGCCTTAACCTTGATGGTACTGGGATTTTTCAATCTGACAGGTTATGTGATAAAAAGACCAGTGGGCAGTGAGGCAAATTACAGGAAAATAAAACATCTGAAGGAAATCAATCCCTTAGGTCATTACGTCCGTGCTCCCATGGGACATCACATAATCCTGTGCCAAAGCAGGTCAGACTGCATCTCCATGGCTGTGTTTGTCTCTCCTCTGGTGTTTCTGATGCAAGAGTGTCACATAATCTTACTCCTCAACTAGTCCTAACCCTTCTTGTTTTCAGCCTAAATTAATCATGAGAAGTACATTCCCATTTGTTTCTGCCAGCACTGTCCTGTCTGCTCACAATTGTGTTTGCCTCCCCAGTGATCACACACTGATGTATTGACAGACAGCATATATTATTGCAGCCTCCACTTTGCTGAAGTTAAACAAGCTGACTCAGTGTGTCTCTCCTCATAAGATAATCCCTCTGTTTTGTCATTAGGGTGGAGGGTGGCCCACTTCTGCACCTGACCTAGTTTGAACTTCTCTGCTCTCAATATGGATGGCCAGATTTGTGTATAAATATGGGCTGTAGCTTTCTCAGGCTCCATCTTTCCTGAAATTTTTGAATGAAGTTGAGGATCCTTTCCAAGCGCCTGAAGGCCAATGGAAAACAAAGCTGTTTTTCTGACCTGCCTTTTGTTCAATTCCTACAAATACTCCATGGACCTCGAATAAAAAAACACAGGTTTGCAGTATTTTAGATCTTAGTATCTCAGCAATACTTCCCCTTCCCCAGTGACAAAAACTTCTGCTGCATCCCACAAATTGCATTTGCTCTTTCTTAGTCATGTTACATTTTCTGTTTACCCCTGTCTTTTAAAAGAAAGAAACTCTTACAGCCCTGTCTGCTCCTGAAGCCAGACTGCCAACTGGTATCTGCACAGATCACCTTCTCACCATTTGACTACAGGTAACACATTGACTATTCCTCGTGCACGTACTTGCACTCAGTTTGATAGATTTACTGAAAACACTCATATGACAATCAATATGCCAGTTTTTTCAGGATTCTGGGACAAAGAGTGTGATGTTCTCCTGGTGAGAAAGCCTTATTTTCTTTGGGTTTTGTTTCCATATTGGATCTGATAACCTGATTTATTATGTATTTACTTGGTATTTTTTTTGGCTTGTACTCAGTCTTTGCTCTTGGCCTCACTTCCCCTGCATTTCTGTTCTTAGTCTCTTTTTATTTATACTTCTAGAAAACCTTCTCTGCTTGCTTTCTATTTCTTTCATAATGTTTAAATCAGTTGGTTTTGTAGTTAGGACATCATGTCTTCATTTCCTGTAAAGATTGATTTTCTTGCTCAATTCCTTTTTTTCCCCTATTAATATATTTTTAACATGGATAGTTTAAATAGGTAGTAATTTTTTTATCTTTTTGGGTTTTTTTCCAGATTGTTTACTTTCTTTGGGTTCAAATTGTCGATATCCAATTATACCTTTGGCAAAAGAAATATGAAGTTTATACCACATTCAGTTCACTGAGGTCTCTAGTCTGAATGACTTTGGTAACTAAACCTCCACTTTTCTTGAGGAAAAATCTGTAGGAACAGATCTCTTTTCATTTGTTCCAAGTTAAATCATTGTAAGTCAATTAATTCAATAGCATTAAAAAAAACTACAACAAACCCCATAGCCTTCAATAATGACCTTACTGTTTACAAAATGAAATTGAAAGTGGCATTACCTTCGACTAATTCAGTGACTATTTGGTGAAGAAATATGTCAGCTACATGTGCAGGAGTAGCCTGAACTGGCCAGTTTTAACAGTAGCTCTTCTCCACATTGCACTGAGGATATTAAAATCTTCTTTACTGATTGACTTTAGGAGTTTTAGCAGTTTTCACCTCTCTAATAATTTCACAGAGTTTTGTGTATATAAGTAAGATGGACCTACCCGAGGTGTCTCATGGCACGTTCCTGTGTCACCACCACTGTGGAGTCTTATACACAGCTATCAGCAGAATGATGGCAGGCAATGGCAATTTGAACAATTATTTCTTTTTGTTCAATGCAGTAAGAAGTAAAAAGAGAAGCGCAAGGAACAGAATAGCTCAGGTAAGTGATTCTGCTGAACAGACTTACAGATGCACTAGCTGAAGCATTACATTGAGGTTTACAAGCTAGAAGTGGACAAATGTAGCCAAATGGCTTTAATCAAAGAACAGAGATTCAAAGTATTAAAAAGAAGCATAAGTCCTTGGTTACTATCTTTACTACTACCTTTATTTTTACACCTGTATTCCTTGGACAGGTGATTGAATTCAGTCAATCAGCTGTATATCAATCATTACAGCAACTTCAGCACATTTTTATTTCTATAATTGTAGATTTGCTGTTCCCCATCAGCAGCTCTGGTGCCTCCCTTCTACTGCCTGGTTCAATAAACAAATGTCTCAGTGGCTTCTCATTCTTTCTGGATCAACCTATCAATAACACTGTTTTGCCTAAAACATTTATGACCAATTTGAAATGTCCATTTGCTGTCAGGTAAATAATCAAGACTGAGTTGTTGCATCATTTTTCAACAGGGCCTGTGTTAGTAGAATTAGCTTTTCTCTGTGTTCTTCTATGTGTTTCAGCCTCTGTTTTGTTTCATTTCAGGAATAACCAACTGATAAGCTACACCAATGGTTTCTTTGTCCAAGTAAGAGTTTTGGTTGCCACAATCCATACTTTTACATATTTCAAAACCTTTTGACCTGAAATTTCAAATGCCATTCTGCCTCAGGTATCTTTCTTCATTTTGAATTATTTTTTTTCCATAGTTATGTTCTTAGAGACTTTGTCACCTTTAGTAAGCTTCAGGATGTACAGGAAGATTTTTCCTGCTGGGAAAATTCTTCTTGCTTTTTCAAGAATTGGTTTGCTGACTTTACACACCAGACCCCTCTATTGGTCCAGTCTGGCCATTTAAAGGATTAGCCTCCCTCACCACTCTATTCCCACTGTCTACAGGCTTGAGAAACCAAACTTTCCTGTGAGTTCACCTTCTTGTGTGATCTGTTTAGAACACACTTGCTCATGTGCTTGGTTTCTCCCCTGAGTGCAGGTTTCTGTAACACCATTTCATGTGCTGCCCATTCCACCAGAGCACTAAATGGAAACTACTTAAAAGTACTGAGAGTTTCAGAACTACATTTGATTCCTTTTTTTTCCTAGCTCCTGTGTCTTTTAGAAGCTGTTGCTTAAAACTTTCCCTCTGTCAATCTGTATTTTCTGCGTTTCAATGCGGTTTTCAACTCTTCTATCCTTCTTTCATAGCGTCCACATCTTTTATTACACTCCAGGTGCCAATTCACGCTCAGGATTAACTCAGACTAAACAGATTTGCAGTGCTCTGAGTTACCCAATGGCCACTTTTTAAAGGACCGGATGGATTTGACTTAACTCTTACAGATTCAGATATGAGCACTAACCAAGGGCTTCTAAGTGAAAAGAGATGTGGCCATGGGAAGCCTCCTGTGTTATGGACAAAGCAGGATTGATTTTCTGTCAGAGCCTCTCCCCTGCCCAGGGTTCATAGCTGAATTTCAAATGAAGGCAGTATCCCCAGTGCAGTGCTAAACAGCCAGCTCCAAGGGCATGTCAGAATTTAGGCTTTACTCTTCTACTCTTTACTTTTTCTTGACTAATTCACATGGTCATCTACCTGCAGGGACCTTACCCTCGGGTACTTAATTCTCCTCACATTCTACCGTAGTCACAGGGCCTCACCTAACCGGTGAACTGAGCTGGTCTGGTGGGTGTTGAGGAGTATATTCTTATATGCTTAATTTTCTGGATTGTTCTCTCTGTGCTCACTGATTAGTTAAGTAAGAAATCAGAGTTTGGTGCAAAGGGATACCTGCAGAGAAATGAGACTAGAACCTCGTTGTCCCAGCCAATAATAATATCTGAAAAGAGAATTTTCTTGTAGCACCTCAAAGCTGATGGGTTATTTCAAGACATGTTAGGAAGCATAATTGTCGTTTTGTCTCTGTTCCAAATTGGAACAGATCATCAGTAATAATCCAGTGATGAAGACAGCCACAGAACTGTGGTCTTTGGAGTTAAAATTAATTTTAATTTAACTTTTCCTCAGGGACAGTTCTGGTTCCCTTGGGTCTAATATGGGTTTGAGAGTCAGGACTTGAGGATTCTGTTTCAGTTCTGATACTGAATCAAGAATTCTCTGAAAACTTACTGAGGCCAAAGTATCAATTTTGAAGCAAAATAAATTATCTAAGGTTCTCAGATTATTAACTGCACTCTGGTTATAAAGGACAGACAGCTTTATTTCCTGCTTGCTTCTTTTATTTTGGGAGTACTGTGTTGGATGTTTCTTCACAGAATTTTGTAAAAAAACCTTAAAATCTGATTTCTTTCTAAACAAGATGCTCTGAAAAAGCAAAATTCAGAGAGTTCTTTTATGAATACAGAATGATATTGTGAGCCTTCTTGTCATTATAGGAGTTGTTTTGACTATTGCTCAGCAGGATCCTTTCTTGACTTAAAAAAGAAGGTATTCAAGTATGAGAACACGTGAGTTTCCATTTAAAGAATGAACAACAAATGGAATATATTCCTCCATTTTGGCATATTCAGTAACAGTCTGTGAAACCTCCTTAGTAGTGTTCAAAAAGAGCAAAACATACTAAATCTGAGACCTGATTTTTACACATCTTC
Organism: Lepidothrix coronata; assembly: GCF_001604755.1. Lineage (NCBI taxonomy): Eukaryota > Metazoa > Chordata > Aves > Passeriformes > Pipridae > Lepidothrix > Lepidothrix coronata. Next base: position 4,422,700 of record NW_016690247.1, on the reverse strand, counting down.
CCTAGTACTGAAAGGACATCAGCTGTGTTCTAGTTAAAGAATGAAATGGCTCTGTTTAACCAAAGTGCTTTATACTTGTTGACATACCTTTGAAATGCACTGTACACACCTTCCACAGGTGCATTTCATCATTTTCACCAAACAAGCTTCTTCCCACCTCTTTCCTTAATGGGAACAGGCTTCTGTGCAGACCTAAGGATCATGCCACACCTCTGAACCTGCCCACATTATTCTCAATCACAGCAGTCTGTGATCAATTGATGACATCTACTTTTCTTTTGGGAAGGAAAGCTGAAAGGCATTAGACTGCTCAGGATAACTGAAATGTCTTTTCTATTGTAGGTCATTTTGACAGAAACAGGACAGGAGGAGTTCATCCCACATCTTTTCCATCAGCCCTGTGAGAGTGATTCCCAGGTCGAGGTGGGAGGTGAGAATTCAGTTGAGGTAGGGGAAAAGGCAGTAACCTTCTTTTCTGATATATCTCCATACAAGGCACATTGCCTACAGTTTGAGAAGACAAAAACTTTCTCCCTTACCATTTTTCAGGTGAACTGCATGGCCTAGCTGAATACACAGTAGTCTGGAAAAGAGTGTCCTGCTAGCTCAGGCCTGTGATCCACTCAGGTGTTTTTTTTCCAGAAACGGGAGTAGAAGCTGTGTAGGAGCAATACTAAGAGTGTGACACATTTTCCAGTCTACTCTCTGCACTCTTCCAACATCCGCAGCTGCTGTATTAGCAATGTTGGATCTCTCCACTCTGACAGTATCCACCTAAAACACAACTTTCATAATGACTCCTTCCAAGAAGTTTATCCTGATAGCTCATCAAGGCTGATGTTATTATAGGCAAGTAAAATATAATCTGAGCATGAAAACTGGAGGGGTGATCAAACTGATATTGGAATTAAAAAAGTGGCACATCCAAATGTTTGTTGAGAAGAGCAAAAGGTCAATAAATAGTGGTTGGGGGGGGGAGGATGTTGTAATGTCAAGGGAGACAGGAGGTGACCCACAGTAGAGACTCATGTTTTGGGCCATGGTCCTGATGAAGTCTGAAGACGAAACAAGGAATTGAGATCCCAGCTGCTACAGGCACAACAGGGCTGAATGGTTTGGGCTGCATAAGCTATAGCACAGCGACTGCATGGCAGACTGCATATTTTTTGGGCCCTCCAAGTTTCTCTTGAAACAGGAATAAGATGCAAACAGGCTATGGTGGTGGAGGTGGCTCTCTACTTTGGCTCTGGAGACAGGCCAAACTTTGCACATGTTTCAAGTCAGTCTAAATGTCATCGGATAAAGCTGTCAAGTGTTTGGGGGTTGGCAGCCACAGTTTCAGAGATTGTCTATGATGTTGTACAGAAGCTAAAACAGGAAAACTGAACAGTTGCACAATGTTAAAGTGTGGTCCCAGCACATCTCTCCAATGTCGTGACAGCACTATAACAGAAGAACTGGCAGTTCCTCCTGTTCAGAGCAGCCCATGAAAGTCACTCAGCACTATTTACCTGGTCACAGTAGTAACCCAGCTGTTATGAGAATTGCAAGTGTGAAAATGATGGCTCCTTCTTTGAAATAATAATCCCAAACAAAATATAAGCATCAAGGCAGGGTTAATTCTTGGACTAAACACAGCTGTATACACCTATGTGCTCAGTCCACAGGCAGGCAAGGTGCCTACATTTACCCTTCCTATTAGTGGAGATCTAGGGCTTGGTTTATTTGAACTGACATGGTGCTGCCATGAGGAATTTTCTCTGTGTCCTTACCATCCCAAACTGATATTTTGGGTCATCTTGAATGTCAGTAGATGCTTATATATAGACAATAAACTGGGTTCAAAATGGTAACCCTTTTCCCCTCCCCAGTCCTGTGTGCCTCTGCCCTGTTACAGTCCTCCCCAAATGAAAGAAAAACAAAACAAAAAAGTCTTTCAACAATGCATTCCCTCATCATAAGATGAAGACAATATGTTGATATCTTGCACCCATTTTTTACATCAAGCTCAGGCCTCGAATTTGGTCTCCTGAAAGTTGGGAAACCATGGGTTCAGTAGTTGCTCACACAACCTTAAATTAATGATGCCTTGATAGTATAGATGCTCTCATGCTAAGATTTGCATGAAAAAAGAGTATAATTGTACATATGTGTGCGTGTGTGTGTGTGTGTGTGCATGTGTACATGCTGTTAATGAAGTTCTGGAGTTGAAATTCCCCCATTCTTGCTTTCTCATCTACTGTTTGACCTTTAATTTCTGTTTGTAAAGGATGTTCCAGACTCTAGTTTCTTTTCAAGAAAGTTTAAAAATACCATCTACTCAGAAGTACCAGTCTCCTTTCTGTAAACAATAATTTAATTACATTATTTCTTGAGCTAGTCATAGCATGCCATTCTGCAAACCCCCTCATGTTATTGTCCTGATATAAATACATCCGCAGCTCATTTGCTCAAATCTGACTGTTTGCAATCACAGCAGGAGCTGGAAAATAATGACTTTGATCACACAGTAAGGTAAGGAGGCTAGCCTGGCTTTCAGAGAGACTTTCTAAGTACAATGCTTCCATTAACCCCCTAATGACATTTTCAATTGAATGTTTTAAGCCAGAGAATAAATATAACAGCAGCATGCCCGTGTTTGCTGGAAACAGGGTTTGTTGACAATATTCAGTTAACTTCCCATGTGACACAAGCTAGGGTGCTGTTTCCTGCCTGTGGGCTCCCAAGACCTGCAAAGAGAAGAGTTAACACTCAGATCAGAGTCAGTGAAGTGCCTAAGACAGTTAGCTGAGCTGGCTTTGGAGGGAAACAGGTGCCTCCACAGGAAGAGTCAGCGGATCTGAGATATTCCTCACAGGGTGAAATGAATTGCTGTATTGCAGCAATTTTAATTTGGAAGCCTCAAATTAATTCAAACTCACAACAGCCCCCTGGTGTGCAGCCGAGAAGTGGTTTCTTTGAAAACAGAAACAGAGGAAAAAAGAAAGTTAAGCTGCTTGTCTTGGACATCTTGCGAATCAGCAGCAGCTGGCAACTGATTTGACAAGTCTTGGATCCCACTGCAGTGATATGAGCACTCTTTGGACATAAATCTTGCCCCTTTGGAATCACAGAGGCCCTGGCAGGCAATTAAATGAGTGTCTGCAGATTGATGAGGCTCCCCATGTTGGCAGAAGGGACCCACAGGGGCCTCTCTGGCTGCTCACTGGGGATCTGGGTGGGGATGGTGGACAAAGTCTTCAGCTGTGCAGCTGGAAACAGTGATGGAAATGGGTGGAAAGAGACTCATTCTCCATTGCATGAAGGGTTTTTCAGCTGCTCCAACATCATTTCAGCTGCTTCAAACGATCATTAACACAGAGTGGAAACGATCCTGTGAAATGTTCCCTGGCACAGCCCCCCACAGTGTCAGAGGTTTGGCTTCAACACACCCCACTGCAACTGCTCCCCAATTCCAAACTTAGGCTGTGCCTAATGCAGATATTCATGGTATAGAAAGGAGCTGAAGGTGCTGATCAGCCCGTAAAACCACTGAGAATGTGCTTCAGAAAACACAGTACTTATTTTATTGCTCAGATTTCAATTGCTGCAGGCAACCATGCACCGCAGCCCCTGGGAGCTGTGAAACCCAGCTCACATTGGGGAGAATCCCTGCAAAGAAATTAACTGAGTGCTGGAGAGAGCTGAGTGAGGCTGCATGCGGGGGCAGGGGCACAGGGAAGAAAATCCTGCTTTGAGGTTGTCCCAGAATAATAATGATGGAGCTATTCTTTTGGATTCTCAATCAAGGCACAATTTATTCTGGATAATCTAAGCTGCATCTTGTAGATCTCAATTGCTCAGAGAAGCAATTCTTCTGGCAAATTCCAACAGTATAACATAATCAGCATTTTTCTAAAGCCCCAGCTCCTTTAGTTATATGATTACACAAGAATCTCTGCTTTTGGCAAAATAAAGGAAAAAAAAATGATCTGTTGATGTGACAGCTATACAGAAATGTCTGAGAGTATCAGATATGAAGGCTCCAACTTCAGAAAGCTGCTAACTTTGCTTGGGTTTAGATTTTAAAATTTTATATTTTATTATTTTGGGATCATAATTTCATTAACACCACTGGGGTAGTGGACAAATAATGGCAGGAATCTTACCAGAGAACAGTTGTTCGTACTGTAGTGCCCATGAAAAAACATACCTTCTTATGTATCAGTATTGTTCAGGAGAAACAGTAAATAACAAGAATAAAGCAGATCTCTATACTGTATCCCAGAAACCAGAATCTCTGGGCCACAAAATGTGCTTGCAAAAGAACAAAGGCATCTTTACCTCTCTGAAAGAGAGCACTGGGTCATGCCTGCAAGCCTGGGGCAGCTTCATGCTTGGCATTTTGTTAATGAGGATTATGCACTCCAAAAGCTGTGGCTTGTGCCTTGGGTAAGTAACTCACAAGCACTGCACAAACCATAATATCTGTCCTAGGAGCACTGGAGGCTCTAGCAGGGCAGAAAGTGGACTATACATGATTGCATGAAGGAATGCAACCATGCTTCTTGTCTGTGCAATCACCATTACCATATGCTCCCAAATCCACCTCCCTTGCAGAGGAGCCAACTCCTGCAACTCCTGGGCACTAGGAAAGCACAACTCAGCTCCTCCTCATCGTCCTACCACCCCTTGCCAGGATTTGACTCCACTTGCTAAGAGTCCCAGAGATATAACTGCTATAAACTCATCTCTGAGACCAAAGGCTTGCCAGAGACTTTTCTAGCTCACCTGTGGTTCAAATTGTCCATGAGTTTTGTCACAGTGCCCTTCATTTTAAAGAAAGCAGGTTCGATCATAATGAGATGCAGCCACGCTGTTCACTGGGGGGGAACAAGGTTGGATGAGACAAAATGTATGAAGGCTCTCAACAGAAGTGAGTGCACAGATAGGGCTGTGTTAATGCAAACCAATCCAGTCAAAGGAATGACACCAAAGAGCATTTCCAGGTAAGGCTTCCTCACTATGTACCTCAGTAAGGAGTTTGCTTTTGATATGCTCTAAAGCCAACAGGATTAAGAATCTCTAACCCCAAAGCTAGCCAGCCAGAACCTATTCCTAAGGATAAGGACACAAAGGAAGTAAGCAATGATTCTGCCATCCCTTGGTGTAGAAAACATTTTGGGGTGGGTTTTAATTCCTGGGGTGGTGGTGGTCCTTTCAACCTATCCGTGCAAAGAGCCTCAGACCTTTTCTCAGGAGTAAATGCTATTAAATTGCAGTGCCTGCGACAAACAGCTGGGACATTCCTGGCCTGATCCAAGAAGATCTGGAAACTTTTGTATGCACAGGCATATAAAGATTCCCCTGACTCAAACCTGTGTGCTTTAATTACATAACACTTCAGTGCTTGAATTGCAAATACTTTTTATTCTGCATCTTTATATTCTGCCTTTACCTGATGAAGAATTCATCACTTCTAGACCTGGCATAGTCATGCAGTTTTGCTGTGTTTTGTAAATAAATCACTTCTTTGTAAAGCTCTTAAAAAAAATTCAACCTAAATGTTTCTGCAATGTTATTTATGGTTGTGCCAGATACAGCTGTATGAACTGTGGCTTCTGATGCCACCTGTGCCCTATGAAATGCATGTCTATAAATCACTCAGAGATCCACTAGAATGAAAGTTCCTACATATACAAAACAACAGTGCTTTAGAGCTTTAATATTTGAGTTCAAATTCGTTAATGAACTTCTGTCAATTTACTGCAGGGAATGAATTAGGATTTTTTTGTAATGGCTATATAAAGTGACAGAAAAGTCTTCAAGAGGTTCAAAAGTTTAATTTCACTAGCTGTCTACAGCTCAGGTACTATGTTATTCTTTTGAACTGAAATGGTATTAACACTGAACAGATTTCCTCTGAAGTTTACCTCCCCTGTATATTTGACCACAATGACCTTCCGAACCTCCTGATGTTTTTTCTTGTTATAATTCCTTCTTTCCTGGTAGCTTCCAACTTTTTACTTTGTGAAGGTCCAATTTTATTTTCGGGGCATAGCTATCATGCAGGGATTTAGTACCTCAATTTGCTTTTCCTAGTTCTTTTTCACACTTTTCCCTTCTTACAAGTAACCCCGAGGGTCTGCAAACTGCAGGTTGGAAACTGCAGTTCCATGTTCAAAATAAAACAAATTTTTTTGCTGCTCAGGCTGCTGAGGGACACCAAGGGAGTGGATGACAGAGGGAAGGAGAAAGGGGGGGAAAGGAGGAAGAGAGGAAGAAGAGAAGGAAAACGTTTGGGAAGGGAAGGTTTGGGAAGGTTTGGTTTGGGAAGGTTTGGGACGGTTTGGGAAGGGAAGGGAAGGTTTGGGAAGGGAAGGTTTGGGAAGATTTGGGACGGTTTGGGAAGGAAGGAAGGGTTTGGGAAGGGAAGGTTTGGGAAGATTTGG
>NW_016690247.1:4358817-4416244 GCF_001604755.1 Lepidothrix coronata | reverse complement strand
GAAGGAAGGAAGGAAGGAAGGTAGGCATTGGGGCTGAAGAAATTCTAGAGAAATCCCAGCCTAATATATCTTACAATGTAGTGGGACACTATACTGACACATAATGTTCTTCTAATTAGACCTTTAATGATTAAGCCTGAAGAAATTTTGTAGTAACTTAATTTCATAGTATTTCTGAGGTTCATTTACTTCATTTGAGGTAGACCCTGAAATTAATTTGTTGTCTTTCACTGTGGATAAATTCTTACTGTGCCTTTCTAGCCCCCTACCCCACCCCTATGAGTTTGGTTCTGCTTTGAATCAGTTTGGAATTATCTCTACTCAATAAAACAAACAAACAAAAAGAAAATCAAAAGGGGAGAACAGGCCTGCAGCACAGGCTTATTCAAGGTGGACACCCTTTTTATGTAAAAATCATCTTCAGAACTGTGAGGAAAGGCAGGAAAGACAGGAGCATATTGAGATAACTTTCCTTGTCATGAGCCTCTCTACAGTTCAAGGAAAGAAAGCAGCAGAGATTATCACCAGTGTGTTACCCTGCATTAGATCTGCGTGAAGGTGCCAACACATGGAGCCTCACCATGTCACCCACGAGGAGCCACATCCCAATGGACAGCCTCTGACTGTTCTTTGGCCTCTCCTCCATATGGATCAAAAAGAGAGAGCACATTTTGAAGTTACCAAGAAGTTTCTATCACATTTCTTACCTGAAAGCCAGAGTTATAAACATTTTCTGGGAACACCAGGTGATTAGGATCTATTTCAAATTCCCTCACGCTACATGGATCTTGGGAGCAGTGGAGAGCAGATTGTTTTCTGAGCAGTTTGGCTCATTTCATTAAGCATTATAATACAATTATTTGGGAAACATGCCAGGTCTTAAAACTGTTATTAAAATAATTCACCTTGTATGGCTTGGCTGAGGAACCAAAGCTGTGACAACTAGCATTTTGTAGTGACTTACTACAAATACTCTAAGGATTAGATTGTACTCATTTTCCTGTCCAGGTCAAAGGGCTGTACTCTTTAAAAATCTGTAGGGCATCAAGAAGGGCAATGACAGCAATGCTACACAGTTATTTATATAAAACAGGATGCAAGAATGACATTGCCAGTCAGAACTGAAGGCTGAGGCTGCACTGGCAGAGTTTAAGCAAGTATGTTCAGAGGAGCTTCTGAAATAACTCTGTGTTTCTTTGCTTGTAGGGGAGTATGTGTAGGAAGGAAGGGAACACAGGATTCCTGAGACCAGCTGGGCCTGTACTCAGTCTTTGCAATTGCAGGTAATTATGGAGACATTTCATCTGAAAGTACTCACAAAACCTCAGCTCTGCAAGTCACCTTTACAGATCACAATATTGTAAATGTACAAAGGATCAAAAGTAACCAGAACTACATAATATACCAAGGGAGAAGAGGAGAGCTTGAGGACTTCATTCCTTCAATTGCAAAAGCACTCAAGTGAAAATACCCTGTTCTTCAACGGTGGTGGATTATACCCCAAACTACAAAAACAATAAAAAAGGAAAAAAAAAAAACAACAAACCACACCAGCTTTTAATCCTCCAAAATGGAAAGAAATTCCTCAAAACCATATATCTGATAGTCATGTTAACCCCCATTGAATGAATAAAACTCTGGAACAAGACATCTAGCACCTGCAGGAACACCAGTGTGCTTCTGGCCATCATCCCATCTCTTGTCACAGCCAATCTCTGCTGTTTCACATAAAGGTGACAATTATTTTTTCCTATGAAATGAAATGACAGGCCAGGTTTGGGAGATATCCATGGTACTTGTCATGGGCAACGAGTCAGTGTACGGGTTTGGAAAAAAATAAATGTCATAAATAAAAATAAAAGCTGATCAAGTCTCAGCTGTCTGAGGACTATTCAGAGCACTGGGCTGGATCCTGTCCCAGGATATGTATATCTGGATATTGGTGATGGCAGGACCTTTCCCATTACAAGAGGCAGAGTGTGCCCCCCACACTGGGAAATGTGAAGGGCAAAACAAGAAGAACAAATAAATCTCCCATTTTCCTGCAAATTCTCAATAAAGACCAAAACTAGCAAGAGTGCAGGATAACCCCAATCCTTACTCCCTTATCAAATAATACAGCTTTGTTTTCACTAACAAATCTGCTTAGTGACAATTATTCCGATTTGACCTTGGTATCAAGGCTGTTCATTACCACAGAACTCGTGTATTCAAGTAGCCAAAATAGATTTTTAAAACCTCTTCAGCTGAAGTGTTTTGCTGTACCAAGAGACATGGAGCAAGGATACTGCCATCCATCAGAACACCAGAGGATATTGAGCAATTTTCACTATTAACACTTTCTGTTCTCTCCTGCAGAAATTCAGGCATACTGAGGTGGAAAAAAGCCAATGCTAGTGACCTCCCCACACTTGAAAATTGAACTCCAAAAGCCTGGGAAAAAAAAGAGTCAGCCACTCTCAGAGTGAAACACAAGGGCAGTCAAGTTCAATAAAGTTCAGTGAAAAGAAACAGATTCTCAAAAATATTTCGAGCTTCTATATTTCAAAATATCCCTTAGCACAAAACACACAGTAATATGCAGAGAACAATGCTCCCGTATCGGGAACATGGAGAAAACTCACATCCATGCATTAGAATAGTGAAAGGGGGCACAATTTACATATTTAGGAAAGGTAATTTTGTGATTCTAGAATAAGGAAGAAATTCTGCTGCTGTAGGTTCAGCTGTTGGTTTTACCAGAGATGTGGTGTATCTGTTTCCTGTAACAAATGTGGACAGAGCCTTCCCAAATCTTCGTTCACGAAGCCTAGCCATGATAGGTGTATCTGTTGGCAGGTTCTATGGCCTGCTATGGAAACACTTGCTTAACCTACTCGCTTTGCACCAGGCATACTGGGCAGTTTAGGTATGTGCCTTAGTTAACTTCAAGGATATGCTTAGGATTGTACAAGAATTTAATATTTCTGCTAATTAGAGAAGGGTGAGACATGCAATTAACTGTTTTGCTGAATCATCCTTAACATGTTCAAATCACCTTGCTGTAAAAGAGCTTTAACAAAATTTTTCTCTCTCATGAGGAAAAGGCACATTTGATGGGTAAGGATTTGAGGTGCAACAGTGCTGGGTCATACTAATAAACTGGCCCTAATTTGTTAGGTTGCCCCCAAAATGCCCAATTTTCCTAAGAGTGAATGAAGAGACAAGAAGTGCCTTGTGGGGTATGTTCTGCTCATTTATTGAGAAACTTCTTTCTGCCCATTCTTGCAAACTCTAGAGGTGTTTTTACTTCTCCTCTGACTAATATAAGGAGATTAAAGCAAAATAGTTCTTGCCATACCCACCTTATATGCTTTAATTTAGACAAAATAAATTCTGGCTGAACAGGCAAGGTAATAAACAAAGTTGTTCACTATCTCACATTTTTGTCAGATATGATCTGCTTATGATTAGCAGTCTTTCTATTGCTTCTCTTGTAGAACTACTCTAGTGCAATCAACAGCCAGTTTAAATTCCTTATGTCTCAGTGGCACTTGATTACTCCCTAATTTCCCCCCTCCTCCACCCACCAAATCACTCCCTTTCTTCTTTTCATACATACATATATTTTCATAGCTTTCTCCTCATTTACCCATAATTTTGCAACTGAGTAAAATAGAAACTCTTTTGCAGACAAATTTCTGTAATAAGCCTACACTTTCCAAAGCTATCTCAATGCAAGTAGTTTACTCCAAAGACCCAACTCCACAAAAACAACTTAGGCAAGAACGCATCTGTAGGATGAGCATGGAATCTGGTACAGAAACACGCAGTGTACCTTTTGAGAGAGATGTCACTGGGGTGCAGGCAACAAACCGAGAAGAGAAAACTTCCACTTGAGAAAAAGCTTTGTAAGGTCTATGGGGAACATTCAAGAAGAAAGGGAGCTGGCTGAAGGAACAACTCTCACCTATAAGCCATAGGCAAAGAAACTTCTGTCACATGTGGTGATCCAGGGTCCAACAGCAGGAGCAGTTCTGCATTAGGGTTACCAGGTATGTATCCAGCAATACAACATGTCCCAAAGGTATATCCCTTTGATGTTTCACAGAATCACAGAATGGATAAGGTTGGAAGGAACCACAGTGGGTCATTTGGTCCAACCTCCCTGCTCCAGCAAGGTCATCCCAGAGCACATGGCACAGGGTTGCGTTCAGACAGTTCTTGGTATCTCCAGTGAGGGAGACTCCACAGCCTCTCTGGGCAGTCTGTTCCAGTGCTCGGGCACACACAGAGTAAAGAAATTCTTCCTTATATTCAGGTGGAACTTCCTGTACATCAGTTTCTGCCCGTTGCTTCATCAGTTTCTGTCTCACTGCTTGGCATCACCGAGAACAGCAAGTGCTAAAAAGCTGTTACTGGCTAATAATCCTGTAAATGAAGGTTACTGCTCTCCTCACTAATTCCTAGTGGTCAAAGCATATGGCCTTATTCCCAAAAGTGAAATTTCTTGCCTGCATAACACCATAAAATTATTTTGGTAGACATATGTGGATGATGTTAAGACAGAGAGAATGAAAACATACAACATCTGCACATCAGCAGAGATGTCCAATACCAGGAATATACTAGTGCCAGTGGCCATCACCATCACTTGAAGCCTGTTAAGGACCAATCAAAAACAATGTCTGTGATGCTAAGCTTTCCTTCAGGCAAAACACTGTCACAGTAACATCCCCACATCCCTTCTGGGCTGATCTTATACCTGTTTTTGGGAGAGGAGGATGCAAGCTGGAGCTCTGCCAACCAGTTCTTTTCACAAACCTAAAAAAGCTCAGTAAAGTAATTGCAATGGGTTCTGTAAAAGAAACATTTTGAAACTGAAGTAGACAATACCCAGATGCAAAGAACCTACACAAATCTGTCAAAAGCACCTGAACTAATTTGGTGAATCCTCATTTCAACTTCCTTTCACACAGATGCTTGATCTTACTGTCTCTGTACTTTTAAGTGAATCAAATTTTGTAGCACTCACAGAGAAAGGAAAAAATTGCAGACTTGTGGCTGGAGATACAGAGGAAACATCTCTGCTTTATTGCATGTTCTCAGCTATCACCAGAGATCATGGTAATTCAATAGGAAAATGAAAGCCATTCCAAAAACTTGGGAGTGTTGAGAAGTGATGAAGTAACCAGCAGGACGTCAACTCCATTTAGAGATGGAACAGAGAAAGCTCTGTAAAATAAAACTTCCTAGAAAGGGCTTATAAAGAATTGAGGTGATAAATAATGATTTGGCCATGTGAAATATTTCTTCCAGAATGAAATTTGATAACTGAACACTCCCTTAGAAAATATTACCTTACTAAATTAGAAAAAAGATACTGATATCCTCCTCTCTGTCTCACAGCTCTCCGAGCATCTGAAGAGTTCATATTCAGTAATGCTTTTTGGGTCCTCTGCTAAGGTAGTAATAAGGTATTAGCCTTATTTCACTAACGATGAACCAAACCATAAAGTAGATTAAGTGAGCTACCTGAGAGTGCAAAGAACTGTTGCCTGATAGGCTCACTTGATAGATATCCAGCAAAAATTGAACTGAGAATTAATCTCAGATCTCTTTAATCCAATCTACCAAATTAAATTTTATCAAAACTGCTACTGGGACTTTAGGACTTAGAGATATGCACACTCTATTTGTTTCCCTCTAAGGTAGATGCAAGTTCAGGGTGATGCCTTGGCAACAAAAAAAGTGAGTAATGTGGTTGAACATAGATCTGATCAACCTGGCCTTGCTTTAAATTCTTTTCAGAAAACACTGTTAATCATTAAAGGAATATGAGCTACTGTTGGTGGCGTAAAAGACTTCTATTTATTTTGGGGAAAACTTTGGGTATGACTAGAACCATACTTTGGGTATGAATAGAACTAGATAAATCATTAGAGCAACAAAATCATCCATAACTTCCAGGAAAACTCGGGCAGAACAATCTGTCCTGCTTGCATGGTACCACTGTTTGCACTCCTATGATGACCCGTGACAGCTACTCTCAGAGGAAGAAATCCCAGTCTTCATCCTGAGGAGTCAAATCCACAAGGAAAATCCCCCCTTGTGGCCCTGGGAGTCTCCTGCTACAGCCTGGCTCTCACCCAAGCTGCCATCTGAGGTGCTGGAGCTATGCAGGCCCTTACTACGGCACAGCAACTAGGTATTCTGCATATCCATAAGGAGTAGCCAGGGCTAACTACTCAGGCTGCCTAAATCCTACTGTTTAGAGCAGTAAACAGGTAGATCAACTAGCTTGGAGCAAAAACAGCCTTAGCAACTGCCTAGCAACACTACTGCGGAAAAAGGCAGCTCCAGCCAGAGCTCAGCAGCTCCTAGTGCACAAACTGAGCCTCAGCTCTGCCCTAGAAAGGCAGGAACTTTCTGTCAATAAAGCAATGAACACTCAAAATATGTTATAACCTTTCATAAAAATCTGTGTTCCTCAGTCTTCTGCCTCACCAGGTTGAAAAACTTGCCAGGCAGACAAATTACTGGTAATTCAAAGGTTACCACTCACTCCCAAGACTGATAGGGTGGTTTTAATCTTCAGTACATATCATCATGATTTTGATTTTTTCTTTATCCTGTTAATAGAAATGACTGATGGGTTGTGGAACCGTTATGGTCATCTCAAATTCCTCCCTGGAATATTGCACAGTTGTAACTTCCCCCCTTGCAGTTTATAGCTTTCATAGTTGCTTTATTAACATTGCTGCAAAAGAGAAATATGACTTGGGCAGTATATTGGTGCCCATTAGTATTGCAGACTCAGTGTTATGTGTCACATTCTAATGTCTCTGATACCACAGCCAAAATGGTTACAGGATGAATGAGGCTATTAACTCCAGGGACTGTGAGCAATTTAAATTCAAATGCTGCTCCACCTTAAAAAAAAAGTCCTTGCTGTGGGCTTGGAGCTTGCAAACCTGAAGTTAGCACTTTCCAATTGGAAAGGTATTCATATGAAAAACAGCCGAAAGCAGAAGCAAACTTAGAAATTTAAGAAAAGTGTTCACTTTGGCTGTCTAGTTGTCAAGTGGTTTTGTGTAATAGCAATTATTTGTGACAGAATGGAACGGAATAGAGTAGAATAAAGTAGAATGGAATAGGATAGTTTAGTTAGAAGGGGCCCACAATGACCATCTAGTCCAGCTGCCTGACCACTTCAGGGATGACCAAAAGTTGTTAAGGGCATTGTCCGAATGCCTCTTAAACACTGAGTCTTGGAGTGTTGGCCACATCTCTAGGAAGTTTGTTCCACTGTTTGACCACCCTCTCAGTGAAGAAATGCTTTCTAATGTCAAGACTGAGCCTCCCTTGATGCAGTTTTGAACCATTCCCATGTGACCTACCACTGAATACCAGGGAGAAGCGCTCGGCACCTCCCTCTCCCTGTAGAGAGCAATGAGATCACCCCTCAAATTCCTCTTCTTCAAACCAGACAAACACAGAGCGTTCAGCTGCTTTTCACAGAACATGCCTTCCAGCCCTGTCATCAGCTTCTTTACCCTCCTTGGGACACATTCAAGGACCTTCACATCCTTCTTAACTGGTGGGTCCCAGCACTGGACAAAGGGCTCCACGTGAGGCCGCACCAATGCTGGACACAGTGGGATAATCACCTCTGTCGCCTGTCTGGTCATTTGATGCACCCCAGGATGGGGTTTGCCCTCTTGCCTGTCACAGTTTTGGAAAACTGAATGCAATTATAAATAAATCTGTGAGGTAATGACTAGTGATTCATCTTCTTTTACTTAATATTGGCTTTGAAATTTTAGTTTTAGAACTAAAGTGGCAGGATGTCAATGTGATAGCAGGGTCATTTAAATTATAGATAAAAGACTGTAATATTTCACCTTTAGATTACTACCTATTGAAATATATTTATGCAACTGCATACAAGCTCTGACATTCATTTTTTCCTCATTCTTTTTATTTCCCATAATAATTATGTTTTGAAAGAATATGCTTTTACTTCTAAGTTGGCTCACGCTAATAGGTTTTTAAAGCACAAATCTGTTGTCCTTCAAATGGTGAACTTCAGAAACTTATTAAGAAATCAGAACTGTAACATCTGTCTTAGAAAGCTCTTCACATTTGCAGCTGGGATTTTACATCATATCATGGTAGGGGACACCACCGGTTTCTCTAAGTGTCTTGATTTCCACTTGGATGATTGTTGGAGCAAGGATAGATTTTTGCAACTATCACTGTGGGGTTTATTTGTGTGTGTTTGTTTGTTTGTTGGTGTGTTCATTTCCAGCCTAAATCCGCCCTGAAAGCTCCATAAAATGGCAAATTTAAATTGACACTTTGCTTTAATTGCTCAGTGCTGCATATTTAAGCAGTGAAAAACAGTCTGAGCAGATCCTATATCCCTGATAGAATGTGCTGTAATTGATTTCCAATCTTTTTCTCAACAGATGTTGGATTTGAGCATACACTGGTCTGGATGGAAGGCAGGATGTCCATCAGGACAGTTCCCACAGAGACATGCAACTGTGTAACAGAAGTGAAGTGCAAGAAAGCTTCCCTTCGTGTCATCCTGAAATATAACTCCCACAGCCTGCAAATTACTTGCTTTTGGATGACAGTATCAGACTTTATTTCATTTACCAGCTTAATGCAGATATTTTCAGTTTCAATTGCTTTCTATATAGATTATTTCTTCCAAACCCCACCGTATGCAAAGGCATAAGTGACCTTTCACTGTGTAGCAGAGTACTGGAATGAACCTGTCAAACATTTCTGTTTTAATCTAAACTACATTGCAATGGAACATAAGCTGTCAAAACCTGAAAGTGGTGGAACTTGTTTAATACAGTTGAATGCAAAATGTTTCTGAATGTTTTTCCTGCTTTATAGAAGACAAAGAATATAACATTAAGGTTTGAAATTTTTAGATCACCCCTTACTCCTCTCACACTTGGACCTGAAATGCTTTTCACCTTCTTAAAACTGCACAGATGTTAATACTCAGTATTTCTGATCTCCACTAAGACCTCTCTGTAGTGTTTTGTCTTGGTAACCCCATCCTGATAGAAAGGGTGAGACAATACCCAGCTACTCATATATAGAATAATTCCTTTTCTGAGTTTGCCTTGAATAGAGCAAAGTAATGAAAGATTTAATAATTGCTGGGAGCAGAGTTTTCAATTTCCACAATCACCAAGCTTTCCTTATAAAATCCCTCATTAAAAATACAATTAATGCTATGGATTCAATTCATGGATTGCTTTCCCTGAATATCAAAATGCCAGGTAGTTTTCACTATAATCTTGCTTGGAAGCAATGGTAAGGATTAACAAAGCTTACCCAGTATTACGGCTGTGAAAATGGCTGTGGATTCAGTGATGTGTGAGGAGAAAGACAGGATGTTTATCTGAAAATTACAACTAAAAACGCTGTAATCTCAGTCTTTTATTAACTGCTAAACCAAGTTATTATTTCAGAATCACAGGTAGTTCCATGATGCTATTTCCTTTTAACATCTAAAATAATTCTTTGCACTATTTAAGGACTCTGCTCTCTGCACTGCTGTCTTTTTTCACTCTTCATATAGAAAGGAGGCAAGTTACAGAACAACCTAAGACCTCCAGATCTATCTCTTCTGTTAGCCCCAGACTAAACCAGGTCTTAAATCAAGGAAGTTACTAAAACAGCTGAAAATAAGAAACTAACATGACCCCCTGCAGCATTAATTGCAGAGAAGTGGGAATAGGACTATGGAAGTCCCATGAGTTTGTAGGGGTGAAAGAGGCTGACCCCATCATTTCACTTGGGAAATCAGTCTGTACTTGTTGGATAAGCACAAACTGAGACAGCAGGAGGGTCAGGGCTCAGTGTTAAAAAGTAGTTGTTTACTGTCTTACACCAATGGGGTAGAGACTCAGAGGGAAAAAGTGTTAAATCCTTGTGTAGGTCAGACTCTCAGTCATGCTGCCGGCTTGTGCTGGCAAAATCCAGTGTAAATCCAGATAGGATTTAAATATAAAGCTGCACCTTATAAAAGTGCATCTGTCTTCTTGTTACCAGTGAAAACAAACAGCAGGGCAAGTGAAGGAAAAGCCAATATCTAAGAGACAAAAATACAGACTGAAAATCAGGAAAACAAAGAAGATATGCTGGGCTGTGAATCAGACTCACATTTAACCAGTGTACTCAGAGCAGGTAAAGTTAGTGTAGACTATTCAAAATATGGTAAAGAATAAATTTGTGAAGAGCTTAGAAATGGCTAAAGGACAGACAGTTTTGACTTCAGCAAGCTGTTGATCTGTGTCCTTATGAACTGGCATTGCTACCGGACATACTGACACCAGATCTTGCTGCTTCTAAAACTGCAGAGGCAACAAACATCATCACAGGCTTCTCTGTGCATAATGAAAAGAAAATCTCTTTTTTTTAACTCATATGAGGTGATTGTTGATACTTCTATCTTAGAAACATTCCATTTTAAGTTGCTCTTATTAAAACAAATGTCTGCAAACCACCCCCCCGAACTTTGGTTTCCAGTGTATTTTTTAATATGAATGCATTTTTCAGGGCACAGTAACTTACATGATGATGTACTGGTTTTGTAGGTGAAACTGGAATTTTTTTGTCCTTCATTCTAACTCCAGAATACATAGCCAAAACCAGTATAAATGTATAACTTTAATTCTCCCATCAGGATTTCTGTGTCAATTAGTAAAATATTCTTCAATGTTAATAAACTAGTATTTTCAAATATTGTCCTAATTAAAAATGTATATGGAAACGTTCAGGGAGAAGGTTGGATTCATAATGACCCAAATTATAGGGAAAAAAAAATCATTAATAGTAAATCTGCCAGTCTCTTTAGTAAATAAATATCTGCATATGGGCTCAAAAGACCGGATCCGACACTTTGTTCTACCAGCAGCTTCACAGTATATAAGGAACTATATTCAACCAACAGTCCAGGCATAAGTTACTCAACTGCCATTTCTTTGGATCTGTAGTGATAAAACTATAAATTGGGAAACATTTCAATCACACAGTTTTAGCTCCTTATGTTTATATGCACCTACCTGACTTCTGTTCACTGCCTCATTCCCATCTGCTTCACTTTGAAAGCAAAGTACTCAGATCAATTGTTCATCTAAGTCCCCGTGGGTTACAGTTTGAGCAGTTATGGACACTGGCAAAACCCCACACTATTTATATTGGCCATAAAAATCTTCTATTAAAAAATCCCAGAAGTTTGGTTGAGTATCAAAATAACAACGTCAGCAACAGCTGAAGACTCAACTCTTCTTGTCAGTGACAAAGAAGCATCCCTCAAAAAGCAGCATTCCAGTTCTCCAGGTCCTTTTTATCAATGAACCTCCATAAATCTCTGAATAGAGGTTTCCAGGGGCTCTGGGATAAATTAGCTCCTGCTGCCTTAATCTAAAACCCACATAAACATGTAGTAGGAGTCCCATTTGTTCCAAGGAGGTTTGAGTCTGACCCTTTGTCTATTTAAATATTGGCTTTTCTGCAGAGTGCTTCAAACATCCTGACACTCTGAGCCAACAGCCCTAGGCGGTGGCAAGGCAAGTTGCCAAAGCAAAGAGGTTGTCCTGATTTTCTCACTGGGCTGATAAAGTACAGGGAAGTATTGCTCCTGCTGTGATGGCTAAAAAGGATTTCCCCATGATCTGCTTTCCAGGTTGTGAAATGCTGGAGCCATGGCTCCAAATGTGTTCTTTCACATTTGGTTCTGTCATTCTCATGTGGTTAGACCAGTGCAAGACCAAGACAGAAATGTAAGTCATATCATACCTTATTTCAGGCTCAGGCCATGTACTGCCATGAATAATGTTCACCTGTTTGGAAATTCAGAGTGATCTGTAGAGATTGGCACTAAATCAAGGTTTATATTTTATTCCCAGAATTTCTGTGCTCAGTAGAAAATAGCCAGTAAAAACTGAGCATTCTAAAACATTAGAGCACAATGTCACTAAGAGAAATAACATCCTTCCTAGAAGAACAAAGGGGTGAGAAGGCTTTTAATTTCACCCATAGTTACAACCATCTTACAGATAATTTTTCTGGTCTATCTTGTCACTTTTGCCTTGACACTTCAAAATTAGACTCCCCTCTTTGTCAGTGGTCAGCCTGCTGCTCTTTGCTGTCGTTAGCAGATATGACACATATTTTCTTTAGAAACCTTCCAGCTGTACAGTGCAAGGTACAGCACATCCTGGCTCTGGCATCAGCCTGTGCAGTGCTGCAGCTCCTCAGCTCCTTCCTTGCTAAAAGACCTCCACACCATTTCTAGGCCTCTCACTGTCCTTGCTAAGCAAGTCTTTCACACAGCCACATATCTCACTTTCAATGCTCTGGTCTCACACCATTTTTATTCTCTTTTGTGTACCATTTATTTTGATCAATATTTTCACTCTTTCCTGTCTGCTGTGGAGGTTCCCTAAAAGCATCAAGCAAGTTTGGCCTTTTTGCATGTTTGTTTTTGCTGACCTGGTTTTGGCATTTGTATTGGCTGCCTTTAATTACTCCATCTTACACAATTTTGTAACAACACTAAAAGCCAGTAGTAATTATTCATTTCGGGTGCTCTTGTTGCCTGGCATTTAACATAAAACCTCCAATATAAAGTCTCCTATACTGAAGAGGAATGCCTCCAGATAGAAGTGAGCATAGACATGTCTACAAATAATTACAGAACCATTAAGAATAGAAAAGATCTCCAAGATCACTGAGTCCCACCTTCAACCAATACCCCCATGCCCACTAAACCACATTGTGAAGTGCCACGTCTACTCATTCTTTGAACACTTCCGGGGATGGTGACTCCACCACTTCCCTGAGCACCCTATTCTGGTTCTTAACCACTGTTTCAGTGAAAAACACTTTCCTAATATCCAATCTGAGCCTTCTCTGGAGCAATTTCCTTTTGTCCTGTTGCTTGTTGCCTGGAAGAAGAGGCCAAACTCCACCTTGCCACAATCCCCTTAGGAAAACAAGACTCAGAGGTAAAGTTTGCATAGCTCAGTCCAAATGCCTCATTACCATACAGGGCCACTGGCTGCAGAACAGAAGTTATTTTAAAGCAGAAAGAATTACTGGTTTTAGTCCTTTCCCACATGGGCTTGAAATAAACAGGTAGAATGGTAATGGAATGTAATGTTCCCCTGCAGAGTAAAGGAAATAAAGAGGAATATTGAAACTGTAAAGTTTATTTCAGCCATGAAGGTGAACAGTTACTGAAGTGATAGCACTGAAGAGGCAAAGATTCCCTCTCCTATAACTTCCATGTCTGCCTGGTCTTGCAACAGCATTTCTAGTGCTCTGCATATAAAAGATGATTTAGGTCTGTTAAAGAATTAATGTTCAGTTCTCCTTAATAGGATAATTCTAGCCATTTCAATGTCAAGACTTAATTTTTTTTTTTGCAGTGATTTGATCTGGAACATCCAGATAATGTTTATCTACTGCAAATGGATTTTGCTGAAAGAATAAGAAAGTTTTAAACAGGCATATAAGTGAGAGGTCAGTCAGATTAAGTAGGTATTTCTCTCTGTGTATTTAAATGTGCCTGTCCTTTTCTTGTCTGCTCTCTCCATCCACTGTGGTGACAGAAAACTTTCTGGCTGAAGAAGGAATGTGTCTGTGGAAAAAGAGATCTGTGACGTTTGGAAAATCCTCTGGCAACAAATGTGAAGAGGCCTCAAAGAGGTCAGGTTTGCATGTGTTTATAAAGATAAAATTGGCTGAAATCATCTCCATTGGCTTCACTTCAAGCTCTCCAGGCAAATTTCTTGTAGCATGGACACCCTTAGAGAGCCCTGGAATTTCACTTAGTGGCTTTTGTGATGTCTCTATTTTCAGAACCTAAATGTTGGTCCTGATCTGAGTGGATAGGGCTGGGCAATCACTGCAGGGCACTGTAGTGATTTTTGCTGTGTTTAAAAGTTACTACCTCAGTTGGAAAGCAGCTTGTCTTCCCTCAGCCTATTAAGAAGCGGGGTGCTAATATCCCGGGTAGCTAATTACAGAATCACAGAACATGCTGAGTTGGAAGGAACTCACAAGGATCATTGAGTCCAGCCCTTAGTGCTGCACAGGACCATCCCCAAACCTCACACCATATGCCTTCAAAGGCAGCTCAGGTATTTCCAGTCCTATGCCGTGGCCTTTTCTATCACTTAGCGTGGACTTTCCCTCAGTGTTCCTGTATTTAATATAGTCCGTGCTGGGGACTGTGAAAAAATAAGCAACCTTGTGTCTCTAGTGATACCAGCACTATGAAAACTCATTTCTGATGCTAGAATTCCTAGAGAGCTTTCCAAAGCTTGAAGAATGTTTCATTTTTAGGGACCCAGCTTCTAAATCATATCTGCCACTGTAAAAGTGATACACATTTAAGCTCTATACTCTTCATGCATTTTTTAATATTTCTATTTAATTATTTGCTTGCTTGCCTGGACCAATTTCTTTTCTCTTAATAAGAACAAAATGAAGTTAAAGTGTATGCATTATTAAATTTAATGGGAAGTTACAATTGAATTACAAAATAGTAGCTATTTCTCTTATTTATTATGATGTACTGGTCTCTCTCTTTCACTCACAATGGATCTGCTTTTTCTGCTTGTAAGATATGGGGGAAATGGCCTAATAAGCTGTCTTTTACAGCTGAGATTTTCAGAGCAACTTCAGATGTCTGAATGCCCTCATCCCATTTAATTTAATGAGGCCGGAGAATCAAATCCCTTAAGCGACTACAAAAACTTCATACGGGAGGGAGGATATTCCAGCAGCCAGAGCTTTTGTGTGCCAAGGCTGCCTGGTCCATGGGAAACTCCCTCTGTGACTCAAGGCTTCACCTTGCTTTCCCATTGCAAAATGTGGATGGTGCACTTTGTCCCCTACAGTGGGGACATGGGGGTTGTGTGGGGATGAACACATTACAAATGGTGAATTTTTTGACTGCACAGAGGCAGGGCTGTGTACCAAAACCAGAAAATCACTGTATTTCAGAACTATTTCCTTGCACTGACACTGCAGTCCTGGCGTTTCATACATGCCAACATGATGGAACCTGCATTATTTGATACCAGAAACCACCAATCCTCCTGGACAAGAGAGGTGAAAATAATGATTTAGGTAGAAATAATGAGAAAAAAAAGAAGCTTAGGTTAAGTTTAGGTTAAGAGATCATCTTCTCCCAATGATTTAAAAAAAAAAAAGGCAAATATTGGCAATGAAAATTTTAGGCTACAAAACTGGTAACAATTTTACAGCGGCAGCTTTCACTCAGTCTTATAGAAGGATTGATGGAGACAAAAACATGAAGTATGATTATGTTTTGGATTCCATAAAGTGTAGCATCAAATGATTTGATATAAAAAACAAGGTCTCTCTCAATCCTATTGTACTGAAAACTGTAAGATTCCTTTCAGCATAAAGCACTTTTTATAACCACAGTTACCTCTCTTATGTAATTTCCACATGATTGTGATTGAGAGAAGCGAAGGGGAGTAAATGTGCATTGGTTTCTAAGGCATACTGAAACTGAGGGCTATAAGAAAAAAGAAAAAGAAATGGGAAATGTTAATCTATTAAAAAAAATGAAAAAGAGGTTGTAAATCTGGTCAGAAAGTACTGACTGGAAATAATACACAAACTCCTTAACATGAAGGAGTGGCACACATCACTAAGGTAGGTGGACTGGATTTCCCACTGCAGAAAGATCAATCTCTCTCCCACTGTTGTAGGTTTCAGAGGATCCTTCCAGATCTTGAAGTTCATGCCTGTGCATATGAGGAAAAATATAGTAATGATGGAGTGACTCTGATTTAAAATTTTTCTCTTGTCTTCTCCAAGGAATACAGAGAGCCTAAGTGATGCAAGATTAATGGAGGTAGAATTAATTTAATAGTGCCTTGTAAAAAAGAGAAGAGATTACAAATGTAACTGCTGTGAATCTGAAATGAGCTTGTTTTCCCACTGAACTTGAGAAAAAGAGAAGAAGATAAAAAAGGGAAGGGGAGGGGAGGGGACGGGAGGGGAGGAAAGAGATCATGGCTCAGTTACCTGCTCCATAAGAGCAGAAGGAGCAAGTAGATGTGACTAGAAACCAAAATTAATAGGACAGGTTCAAGGTTTCACTAAGATATAAACAGCAAAGATTAAACTTTGATACAGCAGGGCATGGTCCTGACCTTGTGTGCCTGAAAACCCTGAGATCTGGATCAAACAGTGTTCTGTAGCATTCTGAATTTACCTGAAACACATGCTATTCTTCCTGAAAGCCCTGACTGTGGTCCCTGTTCTTTCTCATAGAAACCTTAAAAACTTCAAGAAGTACCAGCCTGGTCATAAAACTCTGCTTTTCTGAATTTATTTGCAGGATTAAGGACTGTAAACCCATTGCACTAGGGAATGCTTGGCTCAGATGCTCAGCAACACATATAGATCTTTTCCCATGTAGGTCACTGGGCTGGATCTGCTCCAGGTCAATAGTGGTCAAAGGTAAATGTTATTTTGTTACTAAAATGTAAAGTGGACCCCATTAAAAATTTTAAATAAGCAATTACTATTTCACCAATTTCTTATGTTAAGTCCAAAAATGTCTTTAAAATATCATGACATAGATGTTATTAACTTAAAGACCAACTCTCAGTTATCCAGGATAACAGTGGGTTCAGACAATTGAGTTAACAAAAGGAACTGGTGATACCCATGCAAGTTGCAAAGACATCCATCAGGCTCTTCACAGAGTAAGTCTGGGTCCCACAGAACTCATTAGCTTTCAGCTGCAGCCCTGCAAGATTTGGATGAGTCCTTGTAAAGCCACCGGTTACTCCAGTGCCCTGCAGTCCCAAAGAACAGTGAAGGGGGATATGTCCCACTGTACAAATGTACAGAGCCTGTTCCCTTGCAGTGCCATGCTGCTTTCCCAGAGAAAACACTGGGAATGCAGTGCAGAAGAACCACCACTGCTCGGCATTTGCCAGGGCTTTCATTGCAGCAGCTCCACACAGACACACTTGAACTGCCTCTGTACAAACCCAGCTTGGATCAAGCACTGGAGATCATCTTGAACTTCATCACATATGCAGGTGCCTCCAGCAGACCCTGCAAGGAGCACGGCTGTGCTTGGGCAGGCTGACTAATGGACCTGGCAAACAGGGACTGTCATTGGCAACCCCATTAGTGAACAGCCCAGGGATCTGACCAAGGAAGGGGGAGTTGCTCATATGACAGCAATGGAGTGATTTAGGGCAAACACATTTGCAATGGACAAACCAACACCACGCTTAGCAACAGTTTTCTCCCTAGCTGGCCCACAGAAGTTGTTATGACAAAAAGGCCTTCGGTTTTTACCAGAAGTTGCTGATTATTATATTTCTGAAAGTGGACAAGCCTCCCAGCTTAAAAAGAGGTGAAGAGCACAGGACAGGAAGGGAGTGTATGTGGTTCAGTGCTCTCCCACTTTAATCCACAGTGCCTGGCTGCTGACAAGATAGGCTATTACAGCTCCCTTAAAGCTCTTCAGTGTGGTTGTGCCAGTTCCTAATCCACGGATCATTGAGATGATGGAACAGAATGGCAGCTTCAGAGCCCCTCATATTTTCAGTTGTCAGATTGAACACAGGGAGATGCTCATCAGCAGAAACTCACTCACTATAGTGGTACTTTTATACATGTTCATGGAGCTTTTATAATCTTTCACACCAGAAAGATACAAAACACACTGCTCCAGATTTTCCTAATTGCAAAGCCAAATTACCAAGTATAATGAAGCAAAACGATTTCATTTTTATCTAATTTCTGAGCTAAAATGTTACAATTACAAGACCATCAGAGATTCAGAGTACTACTTTTGTTCCTTTCCTTAGTACCTCATTAGAAAATACATTTTTAAAGCCTGCTTAACATTGCTATGCACCATTACAACTTTCCTGACAGATCTCACTTATAAGCACATTATTGTTTAGAGGTGAAGAGTTACAAAGTAGAATCCAGAAGGGCATCTGAACAGCAGTATATCCAAGATGCAGCTTAAAAGGTCAGTACCCAGAGCAATAAATTAAATCACGCCTACTTCCACCTTAAAAATTTCAGCACTATATTTCAGATCTCTACACTACCCTTCAGATGTGTAATACTGCAGTGGATAAAAGTTGTCAGCCCTGGGATGAAATGAGTGACAAGCTGAAATTTGATTTATGGCCTAGCAGGTAAGAACAACAAATGCTAAGTGTGGTTTTATTGCCAAAGCATTGATGGGCTTGTCTTGTTTCTGGCTAAAGGAGAAAAGAGTCTTTCCTACTTTTTCTCCACTTAAAAAAGTTCAAAAAGGGAAGGTTATAGCTTTTTCCTCAGAAGACAGAAATTGAAATGGAGAACTTTTATGGAGGTCAGGATCACTGTACAAGCTCAATGAAATGAACTCAGCCACCACCATTGTCTAATTCACTTCAGCTTCTTTCTCTTGTGTCTGAGCTTGTCCCTTAAGATGACAGCCTTGATGACAACATATTGAGAGCCACTCCAAAGTAATTTAAAGCAATATATAATTACCGTGGGGCTGAAAGGTCCCACTTTACAGAGCAGTAGCAGCTGTATGAGATGTAGCCCATCTCCCAGGATGACAGCTCTGAAAGCTTCTCCAGCCTCCTTTGCAAGCAAATAGCTTACCCACTTGATCACAAAACAATTCACTGGGGCTCCATAGTATCCGGGGCCCAACTGTGTCTCTCCCTTGTTCTCCTTAAGGAACAGCATTTCTCCAAGGACAAGGAATCTGCAGTTACTGCTACCAAAGCAAACATCAGTGAAAGGAACAGGATGGGCCCTAGCAGGGTATGTAGAGAGCAATAGAAGCAGAGCCTCCTCATGCTAAGCATAAACCTGATATTAGAAAGATCAGCTCTAATGTGGAGCTCAGTCCTTCATTTATTTGCTGAGAGGATCATCAGAGAGCTTTTCCAGGCATTCACAATGGTGCAAAGCTGACATTCAGATCCAAAAATCTCTCCTTACATGCATCCGAATTTATGGTTCACCAACACTGTCAACTATGTCTACTGCTTAATCTTCGCATTTTGGATCCAGCTCAGCATGTACCCCATAGTCCATTAGAAAACAATAACCTTTAGCCATCACTGTCCATAACCAGGCTTCAGTTCCCAGCTGAAGTTTGGAGTTCCTCTTTGTAATCTTTTCTTTGTGGTAACAGGAGATGCATTGGTTACTGGATATGTGTTTTGAAGCAATGCTGGTAAATAGCAATGACTTTTGTGACCCCTACCTAATTCACCTTGAAAATTATTTTGTTATTACTTGAACTTATCTGTTCTCTCTCTCAAAACTCTCATTCAGTATACACCTGATAAACCTCCCTTCGACCATGTACATTACTCAAATAACTGTTTTAACAAGTATTACATATTGATAAGTTAAGAGGTGACTGCTGATTAATAAGGAAACAGATGGCTTTTCTCCAGAAGTTATATCCAGAATGACAGAACTTAGGAAGAGAAGTAGCTTTAGTGATCAAGTAAATTATTAGGTCTGGAAAACAGCAGAAGCCCACTCAATTGTTTACCATTTCAGAAAGCTCAACATGAAGTCTTGTTCCTATATCCTGTTCCTGTACTCTGACTAAGCTGATTTTCATGTTTCTCTAATGTTCATTTGTGATAACTTTGAGCTATAAAGCAGAACATCTCCAAGCTCAGGAAGCCATACATGCTGCACTTGCTAAATCTGATTCCCTGCCCAGTCACCAGCAAAAACGACAGGAATCCAACCCCTGCCTTCAGCAGGAACAAAGCCATCCTGGTTGGATTTGTCTTACATGAAAAGCAAACCCAACCTTTACAGTCAGCCTCACAACACAATAGGTGCCGGCCTGTAAGTACAGTTACACGTCTCAGATCTGAAAAAATCAGAAGATAAAAGTAGTAAAAACTTTTTTTTTTCATTTATTAGACTATTTTGACACACAGACATGCTGTCCAAGGCAGGTGCCTCACAAACACAGAGATCAGCGTGTTCTGCCTAGGTTGGGCCTGCAGGAAGGGAAGGGATTGTGCAAAATCATCCTGTGCAAAAAATGTCTATGCCTATGGCGTGGTTTCCCAGAGTTGACAAAACAACACAGTTCCTACCTGTGCCCTGTGATTCAAAGGAGAAGCCTCCTATTATGCTGGTGAGACCGCACACTGACAGAGAAAATGTCAGGGTAAAATAACAGCAAAGCTCTTTTATGCTCTTGAATGAGCTATAATTACTGCGTTGTCTAGAAAAGTAGCTCAATTAACAGAGATACATGCATGGGGGATTACTGTGGTAAAGAACACTCTCCTTCTAATGACTTTCTACAGAAATTTTTACTCAGAGGGGATTTTAAACATATTAAATGCTGGGCAAAGAGAGAATTGCAGGTAAAGCACAGCTGCATTATTCAATTTTGAAAGAACAATTTATATTACTGGAACATTTAGAAACAATTCGGGCAGAGATAATAAATGCTTAATGACTGTCAATAAATGGTTGGTCAGTGGTTATGACAGTTAAGAATCTAAGAGGTCCACAGATTTACTAATGTGATGGAATTATATCACATAAAAAGTACATGCTACTTCTGTTAGCAATATGCTTTTAACACCTCTTTATTTTTCTTTAACCTTTTCCAACTATTTATAAAGACGAACTGAATAGTTATTAAAAAAAAAAAAGAATCATTGGGTCCTGTTGGTACAGTGTTTTTGAACTCCTGCTATTCACTTTCGGCTGCAGACAAAGGCCAGAGATCAGTCACACCAGTGACATACTGGTCTGGTGTGTCAGGAAGAAGGACAGCTGAAGCAGACACTTGTTATTCTCTGATGGCTTTCTCAGTTTGCATTGGCCTTTGTACACCTGTGGTCCCTCCAGGTTAGTCCAAGAGGGAATTCTACCTGCCTCTGCAGCATTATGGTCCTCTCTATAGTCCACTTTCTCCTCCTTGCACATTCTACCTTCCTTGCTTGCACTGCCAAGTCACAGCTACCCTCCACGATTGCAGGGATGGATTCAGAATCCATCCCCACCAAAGCAATACATCGAGGACCAGCACACTCCTTCATGGCTGGGAAGCACCATTCCATGGTCACTGTCAGCCTTTATTTAGCTGTAAATGTGATTCACTCTCCCTGCTATGCTGCTGACCTTTTCAGAATTACACCCACAGCTCAGCCTGAAGCCCATAAGCTTTTGGTGTGAAGGGAAATAAACCCTCCTTAGCCCATTGCAGGACTTTCTAATTATATCTAAAATGTCTTTGCTCTTACGGCAGATCTGGGTGGTCACTGTACGACGGAGCTGACACACGCAAAAGCTCCTCCCCACATCTGTGGGGGCTACAGACTGTTCTAGAATAGGCTGACAATGTCAGGTTTATTTCTGAGGACAGGTAGATGCAGATGCCACCTGCATAATATGTTCAATATTCCTATTACCCTGTTGCTGGGAAATACAGACATAGATGACACAACTGAGGTGTCCCAGCTTTGTTACACATGAGTTATTGTCCAGATCTTCAGCACTGAATCAAAACCCAAGACAACAGAGTCAACAGGGACCAAATGTAGTTTTAGGATAAGGAAAATTGCATCCTAAACTCTACTGATGACACTGACCAGCTCTTTCCCTGGATATAATGGGTAGGCAGGAACAGTTGCTCAGACCTGGGTGTTCATGCTGCAGATAAACACATTACCCAAGCGAATTTCACCCTTGTTTATTAACTATGGATGGAAGAGAAACAAGATTTCCCACTGCAATTTCAGCCTGCTTTGGGGCTATGTTGACTTCTGAGGTTTAATCTCCCACTGCTGTATAAAATGCTGTTGTTTCATGAGCTCTACACTGGACAATGGTTTTGTGAGTGTCTTATACCTTCCCCGCCCTGTAAATACCGAAGTAAAGATTTTTCACAGCTCTTTTTTTTTTTTTTTATGCAACCAGGCTGCTTGTTGTAACAAAAACTAATTAAGACAAGATATTGTTAGGAAGATTCAATTTTTTACACAGCAGGGAAGATACTGATTGACAAAAGTCAGTCAACAAATCTTGCAGTTGTTAACCCTTTTCCTTAGATGCCCAGCTAGATAGATGTATATTTTCTCCCATCTAGTCACTAATGTAGCTGCATAAGCTTCATGGGGTGACTCCAAATTTACCTAGTAAATACACTGACAGTCCTGCAAGACTGGAACAGGAGTAAATTTTCTTTAGCTCTTGGCTGAATAACCAACTATGCCAATTTTAAAACACATGATCTGTTTCTTTTACTCTTTCAGGTCACAGACAAGACTTGATAGTTCCAAATAATCTTCTGACAAATTGAGGCAACTGACCTATGTTGCTTTGTTAAAGACCCTGTGCTATTTCATTGGAATGAAAATTGCACAAATAACTGACCATAAGTCAGGAAATGTAACAATTTCATGTTCTAGTGCATAATTCCCCCTACATGGTGCTCAAGAAATGTATTGCCTGCAAGAAACTCTGGTGTTATCTGCTGTGTACAGGAAAGCCAAAAGTGAAAGCTGAGGTTGCAAGAAGAACATGTGTACAGTCAAGTCTACACTGCCTGTCAGGCTCACAGGGAGGAAGGAGAGCAAGGCTCAGTCCTACAGCAATCCAGGCTTTCAATAATCCTTCTTTCTGCATGAATGGGGGAGGCAGCTTTTCTACCCATAGAAGAAAAGTCTTCCTTTGAGGGGAAATGCTTCCCTTCTACTAGGATATTGTTGAGAAAATCTGGGCCAGACATTCACTGCTTCTGACTCCACCTCCCTACCATGGAGGAAAGCTCTGAACTCGGGGTTGTCTGACGTCCTCAGGTCCTCCTCAAGGACTTGATTTCCCTGAGGATCCCACTTGGGATGACTTGGGATTCCACTTGGTCTGTCTCGAGATCCAAAATGCTTGAGTGGCATTCCCAGCAGTGTCAAACATCCTGGGCATAGGTGGGGGCTGCAGGACACCGTCACTCTGGAGAAGGAAAGGTTCATTCCAGTGCCTTAGGAATTTAACAGATCTGGTCCCAGACTCAACCTGGGCATCTTTAAGCACCTACCTACATTGTGTGAAATAAGGATATTGTCACTTTAGGCTCTATTATAAGCCTGTACTGTCAATTTGGTTTGGTTTTAGTTCCAAGAACATCCTTCGCACACTGGTGATGACCAAAAAGAAAACATAGATGGACTCACAGATTGCTCTATAGTGCTTCAGTTGGGGTGATTTAGGCTTGAGACACACAGCAGGAGCTCATGAAAACCTGTGCAAGCTCAGTTCCTGACCCTTGAGAACCTCAACACCGTGCTTTTCAAATGAGAGCTGAATGGATCCCTGAAAGGTAACGCTAATACCTGCTGCAAAAGAATTTCATTACTAAAATGTTCTATTACTGGCCTTAGCTCAAGATTATGGGTGTGTTATCCTTGCCAGTCAGAGACTGTCTGTTCAACACAGTTAAAATTGAGGATAGAGGTGATCTGGGGAAATTATTCATATTTTTTCAGATTCAGGTACTTATTTGATTTCTGTCTCTACTCATTAGGAAGCGAATCAAAGGCAGATCCACATACACAGTTTCTAAACTGCTACTGTGAAAAGAGATAGCAAGATAATTAAATTGCATGCTGTACTTGAGCTAGAACAGAAACTTTCTGTGTTCCTTAGGTTGTTAAACTGGCCAATACTCAAACTTCTGTTAGTTTTAGGTAAACTATAAAGGCTCCTCAGAGAATGCACAAGTTATTCTTTAAAAGTCCTTATCCTATCTTTAAATTCAGAGAGCATATCTCTTTAGGATTAGCTCCACTGCATGCAGTCCCTTTACAGAACCCTACAGAGCTAAAGAGTGCTGATCCTGAAATGCCAGGCCTTGCTTCCCGTCAAGTCCTTTGTTTTGTTCTTCCTGCATGCTGTTGGCCTGTATACTTCATATGCCAAATTATTTTTTTTAACTAATTCCAGATTCAGTAATCACTACATCTCTTAAAATTCAACCATTAGCAAGATGTGAGCAACAGAAAATGCCCAGCAAACAAGAGCTGCAGTTTCCTCTAAAGAATAATCAAATTTAAGACCAAAGTGATCTGTTTTCCATAGCATCCATATATCCATTTTTAGCCCTTTCCTGTGTTTCAGCTCTTCCCTTTTGTAGTTACTTAGCCTTAATTCTGTCTTGAAATGTTAAATGTTCAAGTTGAAAGCTGGCTGCCCTGGAGTTACCCTAGTTAAAAATGTATCTGAATTAAAAATGGCATATATTGGGGAAAATCAGATATAAAGTAAATGCTGCAGATTTTTTTGACTGTCATAGAGATAATATTCTCTACAGTAGCCAGTTTGGGGCTGTGGTTTGGATTTCTGGTGAAAACAGTGCTGATAATGCAGAGATGTTTTTGTTACTGCTGGGCAGGGCTTACCCAGAGTCAAGGGCTTTTCTGCTCCTCACCCCACCAGCGAGGAGGCTGAGGGTGCACCAGGAGTTGGAAGGAGACACAGACTGGACAGCTGACCCCGGCTGACCAAAGGGATGTTCCATACCATAGGTCAGCATATAAATTTGAGGGAGAAGGAAGGGAGGGTGGTAGAACAGCTAATCATTGCTTTTTTTGGAAAGCATGCTTCCCTTGTTCACAAACATGCATTTGTAAGCATTGTAAGCATAACAGATTTGTAAGCCAACCAAGTAAATAGAAGAAAGGAAAAAAAAAACAAACAAGAAAACCCAAGAAAACTTTATTTTTTTACATTCTAAGTTTTCAAGTCTGCAAATCTAAACCTGGGTGTTTCAGGCAGATTTTATCAAAATGAAAGATACTTTATTCTCTTACGTGTTGAATGAATGCTTTATAATTTGCTGCCTAACTCATTACAGTCATTACAAGGTAGATTCTCATTTCATATATACGTGCTTAAGAGATCTATCAGTTTGCTAAGTATTAATTTATACACTGAAGTTTAGGTAAGTACCACTGTTATTTGTTTTATGCAGCATTGAGCACCCATAGTTATTTTCGATGACAGGATACAAAAGATGCTGGAACGACTTTTGGGAACAAGGCCGTGTCTATCTCTACAGCTGATCGAGCTCAGGTGCTACTCTTTATTTGCTTACATTATCTTCTAGCTATACTCCCTCAAGGACAATTTTTCTGAATGAAATAAGAAATATTCAGCATGTCCAACCCTGGTCTCTGTTGGGACAGGCTGTGAGGTTGCTAACTGGCATGGAACATAAAGGCAATCTACTTTGGAGAGCTGTACATCAGGAAATGCTACAAAGTAAAAACAAGTAAAAATGTTTTTCTAATTTCTAAATCAAATCTTCTCTTTGAGATATTGTCACACATGGAATGAACATGGAGAGTAAACTAGTTTTGCAGCAATCTGTCATATGTGAATGGGATTGTTACTACTAATAGCATGGGATGGTTACTGTCCTCTTGTGTCTGCCCTTGCTGTAGGAGCATGAGTTTGGTTTTTTAGTCAAGGTCAGATTCACATCCATTGCAATTTTCAGAACTTCTGCAGATTTATCTTCTCCCACTTTTATTTGCATAGTTGAGACTCTCTGCCTAAGGGTTATATCTGCAGCCTTTGCTGCCCTGTAATTTGACCATTTTCTTTAAAAAGTTACCAGATAATTTCTCTTGAATGTGACTCCCAGCCACCATTGTGTTCGGTCAATCCCCACTTGGTGGTACCTGCAAACTGCCTAAGCAGGTTTCCTATTTCATCCTCCAGGGTATCAGTGAAAATAATAATAGACCAGACAGGCCAGTCTGCTCTTTAATCTCACTCACTACAGACCTTCATTCATAATAAACCATTTTTTGCATGTTTTTCACGCTATTATACACAAGTGTTCAGGCAGTTTTACTCAAACCAAGTATCTCTAGATTTTGCATTATTTATTGTACCACTAACTTGAGTGAGGTGCCTTGACATGTCTTCAAAATCAAAACTTTAACATTTCTTTCTCTCCAGGTTCATTTAATGCTCTCTTGATTATCCATTCTCTGTCGACATCTTTCCTGAAACACTACCTCTAAGTTTCCCATTTTGTCAGACTGACTCTCCAACACCTTTTTTCCTTCTGTTGTTTGTCTTTGATGTGGGCTGTTAAGTCTTTTGAGTGCATCTTTTCATTGGTGTTACTGACTCAACTAGTCTACTAGAAAGCCCTTATTCTTTGATTTAAGACTTCCAAAAGAGGACTTACACACACAAATAAAGTGTTTGCACTAAAATCAAATGGGAACCCAGCATAAAAATGAGTTGATTGAGGGAACTTTTGTTCTTTTTTTATATTATAGGTGGGATACTGCAAGAAAAATACCCACCCTGCAAATAAAGTTAATTTCTTGGCATGGATTTGTTTTCACCATAGTTGAAATTTTGCCTGTGCTTAGAACTCAACCATTTATCCTGGGAAAAAGCCAGTGTTGTCTTTTGTGGGAATCAGTTCAAGAATAAAGAAACATATCTATCCACACAGGTGCCTGTCTGAATGCTGCATATCTTAAGCTCTTTTTGCAGCAAAGACATTCAGTCAATACAACCAGTGAGGCCTGAGGAGGGAGTTGGTCATGCAGACACCAGCTGCCCACCCCAGGGTAAGCTGAATTACTCTCTGGGCTGCACTGATTTCACTGACTGCATATCCAGGGACAGGAGTGGGATCCTTAGGCAAAATGGGCTCATTTCAATTGTCCATGTGGGCCTTTACCCAGTGTCTTTGAGATGATCCAGGATATCATTCATTTGCTTCTCCCTAGGGTGTCCCATACAGCAGTAAGCTAATACATCACTTCTTCATATGCTGTTCTGTAAAGGTAAAAGCTCTTCATTCTTTTTTAGTCTGGAAAACCTAAGCTAGAATAGCTGAACTGGGAAGAGAAAAATCTATTTTCAGTGGCCCTTCTCTAGCATATATGTCACACTTCTACATTGACTCAGAAAGCCAGAAAGAGCTGATGCAGTGATGAACATGAGGTCTCTACCCTGCTTGCACCTCTCCCTGTTAAATTGGCTGTAACAACCTGGAGAGAAGCCCTACGTTATGGCCAGGTCCCAGAATCCTTGCCTAGCAGTTTACCCAGGAGCCTGCTTCCTTCTTGGATGCATCCCTTAGGATATCACCCTGCTGTGTACTGGTCTTGCTTTACCACACAGTGGGGACAACTGCACAGAGAAACCCTCTGTATGTGTTGTGCATCAGCAAAAATGATCAAGTTTAATAGGAATGTGTGTCTGAGAAATATGACAACCCTTCTGTCCCCCTGTAAGGCAAATAGCACTCCTCGGAAGTCACTGGCTTAGTAGAATGAGGGTAACTAATGATGCTGTATAGGAATTAACTTTGAGGAGCCCAGGGCTTCAGCCTCACCCCGTTGATCAGTTCACCTAAATGACTTATCAGAGGCTCAAAAAAGAAAGAAAAACCTGTAAAAAACATCTTCCAGAAGTAGATGTGTTGTTGAGGTTCATAAGTAAGTCTTCTCCTGGATGGCTCTTCACCTGTCACCTTGCCTTGCTTTGCCTGGCTGTTTCTGAGGTTTGAACTATATTTTATGCCAAAAGCGAAGTTCTGTGCTTTTAACAGGAGAGTCACTGATGGTAGTTAAATACCCTTTTGGCTGATATCAGCAGAAAGGTATCCCATTAATCCCATTAATTTGTGCATTAGCAGTGTGAAAGAATGATTGGCTTTAACAAACAAATACGATGACCCACAGTCTCTGAGGATACTGTGTGCTAAATAAGCTTCCTCAAATTTTCAGATTTTTTTGGAATGAACGCCCAGATTCATAAAGGTATTTTACTGCCTGAATCTCACTGAAATTCATGGGAGGTCAGAGCAACGGTGCTATTGTGAATCTTGGCCAATGTGCCTGAACTCCAGTCCAGCTGCCAAGGACTAGAGGCAATGGCAAACCTCCCATAAAGATCAGTGGAACAGGCTTCAAGAGACTGTTATTGTTAAACCCTAATGTTAAGGCAACTCCTCAGCTGAAGTAAATTGTTCCAGGCTTGTAGAAGTCAGTGGATCTTGTACAACTGAAACAAGCAGGGACTCACCCCATTTCTTTCATTGTTTTGTGACTTGGCTGTCATGGTTTTTTTAACAGGGCTGTTGGCAGAGACCACAGTTGGACTGTGGACTGTTGGGACTGTTCCTGGGAATAGTGAGACAGGTGGAGCAATCTCTGTGCATTTTCCTTACCAGAACACACTCCCATGGAAATGGAAACTCCATGCAAATGGAAATGCCAAGAGAAGATCTTAAGGGTCCCTTCCAACAAAAGCAGGAAGACAGAGAGATAGAGAGGTCTGAGATACCCTCACATTTGCTGAAGTCTCCAAGATATTAGAATCTTCCCACAGACACTTTGAAAAAGTGGATCACTAAGTAAGAAGCTACAAATCCAGTTGAAAAACAGTACTAGGTTGTAGCATGCCTCCCCATCAGTTTCCCTGAAGAACATTAGGTAATCAGCTTTTAAATATTTTATTTGCTGTGAATTTCAAGAATTTCCCCAGCTTGCTGAAATGTGCCAAGGATTGTGGCTTTTGATATTTAAGCCAAAATCCAATAATCTGTTGACCTGTCAAATATGACACTCCAAGTGTTTAATAATAATTTTTAAAATCCTCTAAAACTCAGTTCAGAAAATATTCCTCTTAAACAGACACTGGTGGCTGCTTTAAACCCCTCACTTAAGGGATGTGTGGAAGAGAATTAGAGATAAGACCAAAGCCAACACATTCTTTGAGCACTGTGATCAAAGTACATAAAAGATACTTCAGCAGAAGTATTTTGCTGTCAAAATACTGCTGCTACCCTAAAGCTCTCACAGTGCACCACTGGAGAAACTACTGAAGCACTGCTTTCTTTAAAACACCAGCCTCTCACCAGTACAAAGCACAGTGGTGAGGCCCAAACCCCACAAACACCAGTGGAAGTCTGACCAATTGATAAGGGGGGGCTGTGGGTCAGATTGCTTACGGCCTGATTGGGCCGTTCATTTAAAATTTTTACAAGGAAGGAATGTGTCACTAGTCCCATTGATGGGAACAGATTACTCCTGGCATGTTGAATCGCCTACACACAATTCCAGAGAAGCCAGAATGGGTTGGCAACAGTGTAAATTTGTACCAGCACCTCCAGGGAATAACTGCATTTTTCAGACCTGAGTTGTAGGACAGATGAACTTTGAAAGACTCCTAAATTGCTGTTCCCATCACTGAATGTATCTGTGGGTATATGCACAAGCAATGTGATGGTAACAGTCCTCCTTGTCTCCTCAAGTAAACACTTATTTTAGATATCTAAAATTTTTTTTAAGACCTAAGCACATTGGAGCTGAACTAGAGACTAAAGAGACTGGGGTCTTTTAAAAGCCTACACTAATAGACAGCAGAATAATAATTTGAGTTTGCTGAATCTGAGGATGGACCTTAGGTAGCAGGCTCCATCGTTGCTGCAATCACAAACATTGAAAAGGTAATCAGAAAGGGAACTTGGTAATATACAATATGAGCTTGATTAATAGAAAGAGATTGATCAAATTTTGTATTTCTAACTCAATTAACAAACAAATTTAAATGACCTTCCTAGTTGGAAGCAAATGCCATCTTAAATTATTTCCACTTTAATTAATCAAGGTGGCAATTAGTAAAACTGGTGTCTTGTGGAATTAGCAGGGATTTAGAATGAGTTATATTTGTACTGGGAAAGTGCTCGTGATTTGTGTTTTCTGAATAAATAGGGAAAGAAGAGGTTCCTGAGGGATCTAATGATGGCTAAAAATTAATGCCTGTGTACTAGAAATGCAAATCAAATCCTAAGCCAAGAGCATGGACCAGTGTGCTACTGTCTTCTGCCAACTGCAATAAAGCCTGGACAGAAAAAAATCCTAAAATTGCTCACATTTGAAACGGGGTTATTTCTGAGATCTCTAATGCCCATATATGTGCCCAGAATAGCCTGAGACAGGGAAGGAAGGCAAGCTAGGAAGAAGATATTTGAAGTGTGTTCTTCATCTTGTTTGGTTCCCTTATCTTTCCTGTGTGATGTTCCTTATCTTTCCTGTGGACATTGTTTCTCTCTAGATTGGTTAAGCCTCTCTGTGCAGATGGTGTGCCATGTCACCTCCACACAGAGAAGCCTTGCCCTCAGCTCAGAAATACAACCACATTGTCTCCAACAAGAAAACTGGCTTGGACTACAGGGCTGATGTGCACATAGCATCTTTCGCTAAAATAAGGTTCCTAAAGCATACTCATTCACTTTTCCTGAGCATATCAGAACTGCTATATCAAGACAGAGAACAAAGAGAGAGTATATGCAAACGATAAGAAGACAAATGCTCCTTATAATGTCTATCTGAGGGGAGACTAAGGCTGGTTATCTCTAAGAGCAGCATATCAAAATGAAAACACCTTGTGGGCAGTGCACCAAACCATGTTTCAGCGCAGCACCCTGTGAGCAGTCACTCCCAGCTGGGCTCCACACAGGAGCTGGCTTACACTGCAAGCAGGTGGAAACCCCAAGGTTTTAAACTTCTTTAACAATTGCCTTCTCTCACTCTGTTTCTGGTCCCTGAGAGGGAAGAACAGGGCAAAATGAATTAGGAAATGCTGATCCCTCTTCTTCTTGGCTACAGGTGCTCCTTCACAACCTGTTGTGGTTTTCTGGTGCTTTCAGGTCTCAGACTCCATTCAGCAGCTCTTCAAGGGATCTAAGCATAGTCCAGCTGGCCAACCACCAACCACTGCAACATTTGAAACACCTCTCACATCTACCCTGCCCACTGGTAAAGCACAACTTTTGAAGCACTCTGACAAGTTACAAGTGCAGGGTACCATGGCTTCTAGCTCTCACCCTCACCCAGCCCTTTTTGTGACATTGGCATGGGTCTGAGTCTCATGGCTCCTCAGTCTTGGGCACTGAGCTCAAAGTACCTCACCTTCTCTTAACTCTGGCAGGAGGTTGTAGAGCTGCTCTAAAACAAGGCATGGTCCATAAAAATAGATGACAAAACAATCATTTCTTGCTGCTCAAGGGAATAAACCAGCAATGTTGTGGGGTTTGGAAGTCCTCTCTGTCTGCCAGTCACAGAGCAAAAAGTCCCTCTGTGACCAAGGAGTCATTAAATGGTGTCTCCTGCTCTGCAGGAGCCTCTCAGCAGCTCATGTCTGTGCTCTGTGCTTTGGTTGTTCTCTCCAGTTTGTCCTTTTGATGCTGTCTCAGGGTTTTCCTTAGTGGAAGTTCAGAGATGCTGCTGCCATTAGACATCTCTTTTCTCCAGACAGTTCCTGAGGATCCACTAGCTACATCTATACAAGTATATAAAAGGACTGGGACTCATTTGCTGTTGCTTGTGTAAGGACTTGAAGAGCACAGTTGCCTGTCTCAAATACTGTCAAGGACACAGAAGGAACCTGCCATAAGATAAGCCACCACAGTGAGAACTTGAGATAAGCACAGAAGGGAGGAATTTGAGACAGGAAGGCGTTGATTCCAGGCCTGGTGGAGGCCAGATCTGGTTAGTGCACGCTGTTTAATGCATCTGGACAAAAATTCCCACTATGGAAAAGGAATTAACTGCTCAGACATATACCACTCCAAGTTATGGGAATGGCACCTGTGATCGCCCCATGGACACCCGGAACTTGGACTGCATAAAGGTGGTGCCCCCAGAAGAATGAGTCCGGGACCCCCACCATCAGGAAGCTCAGGATGCCTCTGGATTCATTGGTGGTGACTATCTTCTGCTTGATATCTCTCTCTCCCCCCCCCTTCTATTTCTTTTTATTTCCTTACCTCACATTTATTGTCGGATAAAATCCATACTGTAAACTTTGGCATATGGTCTTGTTTGCACCTTAATTTGGGCAGAGGCATCTTCACTAATAGATCTTAACACCTTGGTGTAGCATTGCACAGTTATAGCACGGCATTACAGGTTGCCCAGAGAGGTTGTGGAGTCTCCCTCACTGGAGATTCAAGAACCACCTGGATTCAGTCCTGTGCCATGTGCTCTGGGATGACTCTGCTTGAGCAGGGAGGTTGGACCAGATAACCCACTGTGGTCCCTGCCAACTGTATCCATTCAGTAGTTTTGTGATTCTATGCCCCATATTGAAACGTCTCTCTACCCTTGCCACTGGCTAGCCTCATTCCCACTCCTTACTGGGAATCATGGTTGCATGTACTATTCCTGAAGATGTGATCTCTGAGGAACCTGCCCTGCTTGCAGCCACACAAGGGACATAATAACTTTGCACAGTCTGGACAGTTCTTGTACTCACGTCTTAAACCTGTTAAGTTTATTATTTCAGATATAAACACTGAATCTAGCTTAAACCATTAAGGCAAGATTCTTCAGACTTAATGTCTGGGGTAAGATTCAAACACATTTTTACTTAAAAAACAGTCTACTGAAAGTGGAGAAATGGATACATACCACAAGTTTTAAATATGTCAACATATTCTTGTATTTCCTGCATGATAGATGATTCTGCAGATGGATCACAAAAAATAACTATGGGATGTGCAAGTGAATACAGCAGGACATGGTTAAATGCTCTCTTCTATTTCTATTTCAAAAGAAATGTCCCAAAAGATTTTTTAATTTAAGTTTTTCAAATGCTGACACATCAGTATTTGAAAGCTTCATTCTGTGTGTTAGTAAAATTGAGAAAGTTTTTTCTTCAGTGCTCTGTGATAAAATTTGCCAGAATAGCTGAATGTTTTTCTAAATATTCAGTATTCATTGGATTTCTGATACTGTTAGTGAAAATATGAGCATGACCAATAAGTACTTGAGGTGAGACAAGAAGTTTATGTGCAAGAGAGAGAGATCTTTCAACCCCTGAAGGGAAATTTCTGAGATCTACAGCTTCTTCCTGAAAATTCCCCTTGCTGTAAATGGTGGTGATGCACTGAGTGCATCCAAAATAACAGCAATTTCCATGGAGGTTGACTGTCAAGCACACAAATACAGGCAGCTTCTGTGAGGCTGATGTTGCCAAGCAAGTTCTTAATTTAATAGGTAATAAGAGACCAGCCATACTGGCTCAGAGCATGTGTGTAAATAGTGAACAAGAGCTTTATATTGTATTTGGATTTGGTAAGGGCAGAGGGAACATCATATGGCCATATGCAGCTAATGAGATGAGGGACTACATTCAAGACTTCAAAACAAAAGTGAGAATGACAGAGTCAATATGACGGGTTTAAGTCAATTTACTAAGGGCTTATTCATGTCAGAGAATCAGGTTCCCAGCCCACACTTGTGAAAAATGCTCAGGACAACCAACATATATGACGTGTCACAAAAAGATGAGAGAAAGCAATAGAAGTGATTCCTTCTAGCTTAACCAGGGGAAATGCTCCAGCCTCAGCTCAGGTGTCAGATCAGGGTTTTATTCCCATGTTGAGTCAGAGGAGAGCAGGCAGACAGGTGCATCTGGCTACTCAAGAACCACTGTTATTCACCATTCAGGAGCAGCACATCACACTGTGCCTCAGATTT
The DNA here is from genome assembly GCF_001604755.1 of Lepidothrix coronata. Lineage (NCBI taxonomy): Eukaryota > Metazoa > Chordata > Aves > Passeriformes > Pipridae > Lepidothrix > Lepidothrix coronata. Next base: position 4,382,636 of record NW_016690247.1, on the reverse strand, counting down.
ATGCACTAGGAAAAGCTACCAGGTAAAAACAACCCTATGAAATCCCCTCACTTCTAGACATATTTGTGCCCCTTCCTGGGCTTGTGTTTTAAGGCTGTTCACCTTGATCTTTTCCAGAAGACATCAGCCTTCAATACATCAGGAGGCTGCAGATATATGCAGTGTCACAAACCATTTACATCTGACCCACACAGATCCTGATGCAAAGCGCAGTGAAGTCAAGGACAGACCTTTCTTTCCAGTGGCACTGGATCAGGCTTGTGAAACTCAAGCTTGCAGTGGGAGAGAAGAGCCTGAACGGGTGGTTACCCCTGAATTGAAAACACATTGCTTTTACCTTTCTGCTTTTAGAGGAAGTTGAACATGTTTTTGCAATCTAAAATTATGTTTTCACCCCAGAAACCAGGAGACAGAGACACCCTTCTATACAGCCCAGCTAGGACACACAAGCCTTGGGCAGTGATGCATTAGTCACAAACATTAATATTGGTGCAAAAATCAGGAGGAGGGCTCAGGAGGTCTGAAATTTTGTTAATTCTAAGTCAGCAGCAACCTTTCACATTGCAAATTACTCTTGTTTATTCATGTGGTTAGCTTCTGCTTGCAGCTTGTTCTCCTTTGAGATCCGGTGATTGAAGCTGGAAAATCTCAGGTTTGGGAAGGTCTGTTTCAATGGGTCTGACAGACAACAGCAGCAGCAGAAGAATTAAATGAAGAATTAAATAACAAACAAGAGCTGAGAAGTCAACCTACTTAGCCCCCAAACTAAATATTTTTGGGACGTTCTTGACTCCTGTCATTACTTCTCTTGTTCAAACAGAAGAGAGCAGGAGAGAGGCAGTCACTGACCCTACTGACTACCAACGCCTATGACACGTGCAGCTGGTGAGCCAGAACAGTGACCAGCTGATTTCCTGGAGATGCTGGTCTGGAGGGATGGAAATCAGAAGAGAAGTTGCACATTGGCTGGAGCCACAGTGCCCTGGGGGATGTAAAAGGGAAGGGAGTTTCGCAGAAATGACCATTTCTCTCCATGTTCATGGCCATGTCCTCTCTCTTGTCACCGAGCAAGGTACATGGCTTGATTTTCAGACATGCCCTGTCACAGAACTGATAGTTTGGATCAGAGCTATGCTGGCCCTCAGGAGAATGAGTAAGGGGAGAATGAACAGGAGGGGGAAAGCAGTGCAAACATTTCATAGTAAAGTATTGTCAGATTTTGAAATGTCTTTGGAAACCAGCATCCCTCATTTTCCTCTGCAGGTAATTGCTACACAGAGCCTTTGACATCGAATACAACAGCCTTTAGGGAAGAAAAAGAGAAGATGGGAATGATCTCTGTTGCTCTTATTTGGGTCATAGGCAGTTTCTTTGGACAGAATAACAACAGGATACACATAGGGGAGAAAAAAGAACAGCAAAGATAAAACCTGCCATTTCTGATTGTGGTGCTAACTCTTGTAAACATACTCACTGTAGGAGACAGACAGACACAACATACTTTCAGGCCACCTGGAGACCTGGCAAACTTATGTCATTGTGGTGCTCTTTAGAACATTGCTGTTTAGCTGCCTTTTTGGTGATGAGTTCACAGCCAAATGTTCTCTGAGCATGATCCACTTTTTAAGCACATGGCAAGAAAAGATGAGAAAGAGAAAAAGTAAGTGTAGAAAGGGAAAGAAAACATAAGATAAAGAGAGATAGTATAATCGCTATTCCTTGAGTTGTTCAAGCCAATTGACAAAGGAGGAAAAAAAGCTAAACAGATTTCTTCACATACAACTTGCCCGGTCGTGTCTCAATATGAATATATGAAAGTTCAGCAACATCTATGATGTTTGGAGTTCAGCAGATGGAGGAAATAATGACTCTCATCCTTTCTACCTCTTCCCCAGTTATCATTCCCATAATGTCAAACAAATAAGCCCCAAAAAACTTATTAGGTGAAGCACGGGAACAGGCTTCCCAGCAAAGTTGTGGACTTCCCATCCCTGGAAGTGTTCAAAGCCAAGCTGGATGGGACCCTGGGCAACCTGATTGAGTCGCATCCCTGCCCATGGTAGAGTGGTTGGAACTAAGTGATCTTTATGGCTCCTTCCAACCCAAATAATTCTATGATTCTATGAAAAACATTATATGTTCCACTGGCTTATTTTCTTCTTTGTCAGTTAGTCCTACTTCCCAATACACCAGTTTTAGTCTGTTGATTTCCAGCTCAACACTTCTCTTGTTTACAAAACAAGATTTCAGCACTGTCCTTGATTGGCATCCATAGAACCTCTATTTGGATAAAGCTAATCTATCTTTAGCTCTTGCTGACATATTTGAACATTCCTCAGTATCAATCTGAATCAGTGTTTAATTACTTTGGATGATGTGAATTCTAGACCTCTACAGTAGTGTTATGTTCTTTGCTCTAGCTTCCTCTATGGTCTAGGAAACCATCTGAACCCTGTAGTATTATTTTCTAGCTGAAAAATTTGGAATATACACAGAAGTCCCATCTGCTCTAGGAATTCTGTTAGTGAGCAGAGAAGTGATAACAAGAGCATGCTGAAATTTCTTCAAAAGTATCCATTCTCATGAGGGAGCAGATGTTTTACAACCTGGCTGTAGTCCTGATCAACTTGAGTTAGACTAGTTTGGTATCTAATTTAGGACAGCATTGTACTAGCCTTGAAAAAAACCTACTGGCAAAACCTGTTTGACCCAGTGAACTCTGCATTCGTCCTTGTTTCTTTGCTGTTTTGAGATGATCATCGAAGGGAATGGTTTGCATACCATAACAGTGAGTGAGGACTCTTAAGATCCAGAACATACCCCATACCCAATGTGGGGCCAGGGGTTGACTTTTAAACATCTTTTTGTTTAATTAATCAAAGAGGAACTTGCTCTTCCCAAGAATTCTCAGATCCAGGGTTGGTGAGGTGAGCTGAATCTTTTGAAATGAGAAATACAGCACCTTTTTGGTCTGGAAGCTGCTCCTAAGCACCTGACAGAAAATAGCTACCAACTGACCCCAGCCATCAGGAAGTAAATCCCCATCCCCAGCATGCCTGGTCTCTGCTGTCAGCTGATCAATAAAATCCATGACCAGCATAAAGAGGATGGGGGGAATCATGGTCAGGCACAGGATGGCTGAAACTCCTGCCTGTCTTAAGGCACAGAGGTGACAAGTCAAAAGGTGCACTGGAATCAAGTGCAGGTTTACATTATAGTGGGGTCTTACTCTCATCATCAATATTGCTTCAATATCAATGCATTTCACCAATGTTAAGGAGAAATATTATCTTTTCTTGTGAAAAAAATTCTCACAATATCTTAGATTTTTTTTTCTTCTTTATTTTAATAATGTTATAAGAAAAGAATTTAAAAATCAGGGAAGAGGCTCCCCATTCTTATTTTGGGATATAAATTTTGGCATAGCATTTTCTTTTATGTTCTGTCACTACCCATTTTTCTGAATTATTTCTATTTTAAGTAGCCTAATTATAAGAATTTCTCATTTATGCTATAATTAGGGTGCCTCTGTTAAGAAATCATCTTTATTTACTTTTCAGGTATGCAATGAGGAACAATTAGATAATGATAGCAAAGGTTATTGAGGATGGAGGTGCCAAGGCACATCAGTATTACTGCTTAATTCTAGTCACGCATTGGCAACAGACTATACAACCCAGATTACTAAAATTTCACTGATTCTCAAAATAATAGTTCCTCTGTGTTTATTTTCTTCCCTTAGGAGTATAGAGTCTTGCTCTGGAAGCTTTTTCAATATTATATTATAATTATATATATTGTATTGGGTACTAGTTCTCAATTTTTTTCTGATTGCACACTGATACTTAACTGGGATGGTTGCCTCTGCAACACTATGTCTAGGTGGGGTCACTGATGTTCCAGAAAAAGCAGTCCATGTTAAAGCAAGTCAAAGACAAATTACATGCAGAGGAAAATAGAGGCTCATCTAAGAAGAGAGTACCAGGTAATAATCTGGTTGGTTTAGCTAAATTAAAGTTTTTTGATTCATCAGGAGAGTAAATAGAAGGGAGCCAAATGAAGGATTCAAACCCTAAGCCAACATCAACAAAAGGTAGGGGGAATAAAAGAGTATATAGACAAAGGTTTTTAAGTATCAGATAGGAAGCTCCATAACTGACATTCATTTTGGAGTTATGAGAGTGAAATATTTAAAACCTTTTCAGATTGAGCTTGATATCTGCGAGTAAGGAGTTGTATGAAATAGCAGCAACTGGAATTGGTCTTGGGTAACTCCCTTAGGTGTCTCCAGTTCACAAACATAGTCCTTTTTCTGACAATGTCTGAATGAGATGAACAAGAAGATGTATGAAAGAGGCAGACATAAGGAGAACCCGTCAGTAAATACGCTCAATTTGCAAGTGAAATGATCCCCACATACGTGCACCAAATGCCAGCCTTGCAGATGTAACTGGAGATCTGAAAGTCAAATTGTGACCTTTCTGCCTCCTTCCCCTTTACCAGGAATAAAGATATTTGTGATCAGAATTTAGCTGATTTGAGGGGTTTTTTTGGTAGTGATGCATGAGGCAGAATATCATCATCTCCTTTATCTAGAGACATGTTCACTCTGTGAAAGTCAGATTCAGAGTGTGGCAGACGATAAATGTGCCTGAATCACACAGAAAAGCCAGATCTAATGACTCACAAAATACTATTTTTACCCAGACCCCTGGGTTCTTCTTTTATTTTTACAGCCACTTATTGTAGGATTTGTGTTTAAATCCACTACAAGATAGCTCAGAAAGGCAATATGGGTCAAATTAGAGGCTCAGATGAGTTTTCACTGTGTGACTGATTCCAGGCAAAGGCACCTAGCAAAGCACAGAAGACAGACAACTGTCTGATTAACCTTGCTCTGTTATGTGAATTCACTGCTGAACACTCCAACATATCCTCTCTACAGAAATGCCTACGGTGATGCCTCCATGTATCACCTACACAGCAGCTTTAGTAATGGTAGAAGTTGTCCTAGATGACCTAACAGGTATTTTTCAAATGCAGACTCTATGAATCTAAGATGAAACTACTAATCAGAGACAGAGAAAAAATGTACTGGAATAAAAGGAGGGCAAAATGGGTCACAAGAAGTAAATTAGAAGTATGATGTCAGTGCTGCCTATAATGTGTTCTAATAATAAATTAATCAACTGCATGATGAAAACCTATGGGGAATTCTGTTAACATAAACTAGGCAAAATCTGACTTTGAACGTCTTTCATAGAGCAATTTCCTGGGTTAGTATGTAGGTCAAATGACACACTGAAGCTCAGCATTCACTAGAATGGCAAAATGAATCATACAGCAACTCCAGGCTCTTTTAGTCAATAATCCATTAACGTAGAGAAGCTGTGCTTGATTCATAGCTACAGACATCTGGGGGCATGATTCTGTTGTCATTGGAAGAATGGAACATAACTCAGAGAAAGTTAAAGGAAAATGCAGCAACTGACCCCTCTGTGAGACAATGTCTGCAAGGAAGGTGGAAAGCTGTAGTTCGTCCTGCAACTCTCAATCACAGACACAAACACAGAAAAGAAAAAAAAAAAAAACCACGGATGTTTCTAGCATTGATTTGAAGGCCACAGCATCCTAAAGACAGAATTCTGAGAGCTGTCAAGTATCTGGCCTTTCAGTGTGGTTTGACAATACCTTCACTTCCAGAAAAAAACACGGACCATTTCTCAAAATCAATAAACCTCAGGCAGGGTTCGGATGGCAGGTAGATAAGGATGGACAGGTTGGCCATCATAGCGAGGAGAATAAAATACAATGTACAAACTAATCTCACCTATTTCAACTAAAGGAAAAAATAATCACAAAAACCCCACAACTAAATAAACCTAACAACAAAAAAAAAAAAACTAAACCAAAGATTTATTCTCACACTGAATATTATAAAATAATGGCATCCATTATTGCTTCTGAAGGAAATTATTTTTTCAAGTTTGAGAGAGGTAATGTAGGGCATATACTTGATGATTTTTATAGTTGTGGAAAACAGCCATTGGAATTTAGGTAGCTAAACTGGTCTATATCCAATATATCTCACTCTCATATTCAGAGGAATCTGTTTTTTTATATGGTCCAAATTTATATGCCTATGGACACAGCCAAGAAAATGACCTTAAGAAAGCAGGGGTTTTTTTAAATGTCTTCAGTCAAATTGCTTACATACATTCCAATTTGTTTTACAGGGAGAATCATAAAAAATAGGACTGGAAAGGTCTTTTAGGGGGTCATTAAGTGTACACTCATGTACTAAAATTCACCCTTATCTAAACTTCTTCCAATTACAGCATTCAGTAAAATATATAATTTAGATGTGTCAGCTGCTCACGGTACACTATTTTATTTTTCTAATGTAATCCTCCCAAGGTCCTTGCTTTCAATTGAACTTTAAAATATAAAATCAACACATTTACTGAATTTAAAACATCTTACGGAAATATTTTTACATGTTCAATTCTCTTCATTTCAGAACAGAGGACATGAACCTAATGCACTTTTAGACAGAATGTAAAACTCTAGACAATAAAAACCTTGGAGAGGACCTGGGAGAAACTAAAGCAGCATTATTGGCACTACTGAACCTGAGAGCTTGAGCAGAATAGGAAACAGTGCAGCAAGGCTTTGTACATTAATACTTTCATCACTATATTTACTTTCTCACTGAAGAGAGACAGATTTCTGGAAAAATTTTCATTATGACCTTGCAGATGAGACAAAAAAACTATCCAGGCACCAAAGCAGTGAGTATGCCTTCACTGGGTTTGCAACTAAATGGTATTTTTTAGCCTGAAATGGGCACCAATACACACAAAACACAAAGCTTGAAGATATCTTCTTCAGAGCCAAGCAAACAAAAAAGAAGGAAGAAAGTTAAAAAAAAAAGAAACCAAAACCAGCTTTAAAACAAATTTCCTTCTTTTCAGTGCAGATTTCTATAGTCTCCCTTTTTCTGTATTGCTGTTTGGATCAACATCAGTGACTGTATTTCCTTTCAAACAAAATGGCTCTTGGTCACCACACGGCTCCCTGCAGCACAAGTGCCCTATTTTCTGACTACAAAATCTGCTACTATTCACCTGTCCTAGGGCAGCCAAAAGTCTACTGCTCAATAGTCCTGGTTCCTACTGTGTCTGCCCTACTTTGTGACATCAGGGTATGCTGTTATCAGTCTAATCTACCATGATTAAAAGGAGTGATGTTATTAGCATCGTGCATTTCTAACCACAACACAAGTAGCATCTCTGGAGTCTGACTGAGATTCCATTAACAGTTCTTGGGCCATACTTAAATTCTTGCTGTATCAAAGGTTTTCTTTCAGAAGCAGGTCCTGATCCTTTGGGATTGAAAGGTATTCTTTTTTCCTTCTGCATTTCCAGACCCCTGCATGAAATTAAACTTCCTAGGCATATTAAATAACCAGCAGCCTTAGTATCAGGTGGTAATGAATACTATATTTTTAATCTAAAAATGAGAACTCATGGTTCTGCATCCTCAAGTCTTGATATTTGCATGTACTTGGACAACCATTCTGCCTCTCAATGGGAAAATGGTAATCCAACCTCTTTCCCTACAGGGTGATCAACAGTTTGCTTGACAAGAAACTTCAGATCAATTGTGAGATAGCATTCCTCTTACTCCACAGGAAGATCTATAAATGTAGATGTCTGCATCTGAGCAAGTTACCAAAGGCTTCCCTGTAGTCAACAGAGATCTAACCAGGGTGTTCAATGGAAGTTAGGCTGAGATTCAACTTAAATGAATGTTATTATTCATATAATCTATGAGTTATAGGAATAACTGTCATACATGATGAGGTGATCTCAAGAAGAGATCAGATGATTGTCACACCTTACCTGCACTGACTATAACAAAAGCCTCAATTAAATCTCAGATGCAGATATCAACATCATAGATACCTAAAGATTTTGTCAGGCAAATATACCCTGGATATCTAAAAGTGTCCTTATATGCCATAAGTTTCAGCTTATGGAGAAAGGCATCATGATGAAAGGATATGTTCAGCTGTGTTAGACATCTGCCTTGAGATCACAGCCCCCCAAAAGTACTGGGCTTTGTCCATGGTTATTCCATGAGCCTAGATGAGCAGTGCAGATTGGGGACCTACCCATCAAAGAGACTGGGGACCTATCTATCAAAGACAGGTGAGATGAGATCTGCAGTTATGTTCTGTGACTTTAATGGACACAGACACAAAATCCAGTAAAAATAATGCTTTTAACAAATGATTATGCTTAGAGAATCAGCCACAGTGTGGTTCCAGTCCAGGGAATGCTGGTTCCTCAATAAATAAGCTGTGCCATATTTTTTTTCTTCTTTGAAAGTTTGGTGGTCACCCTATTTTCAAATGATCATTGAACTGAACAGCTTCTAGTGTCAACACTGTGATTCAATGTCTTCCTTCTTAACAGAATGAGAGGGCCATAGCCAGCTAGAAAATCTGGAAAGAGACTCCCTTGGCTCATCTCTTTTCAGAAAAACACCTCACACTTCTCTCTCCTTGTCCAGCACATATCCAAGCCTCTCTTCAGGCTTCTTAACATTGCTGCCTGCTCTGGCAGTTCTATCTGTCTGCCATTCTGCTCTGAATTTAAAACACATGACAACCATGACAAATCATAACACCCTCAGTCCTCCCAAAGGCAAAAGAATTAGTACACAGCTAAGATTGCATTTCTAAGAGCTCTGGTTTTGCAGGTCAAGAACTAAAAAGAGTATGCAATGGTATCCTTTATTTTGTATGAAGGACTAAAATAGAAATGTGAAGCTTTGTTTCAGCCTTGGTCATATTTAGTTCCAAAATTTATATTCCGCTATTGCTACTTTTCTTACTTGAATGACAATAAGTGTCTGTGTTGTCTCACATCTGATAGGTGCAAAATATTTCTATCTAATTACTCTTTAAGGTTTGCATGAGAAACTTCATAGAATCACAGAATGGTTTCGGCTGGAAGGGACCTTAAAAAACATCTAGTTCCAACCTCCCTGCCATGGGCATGGACACCTTTCACCAGACCAGGTTGCTCCAAGCCCCATCCAGCCTGGCCTGGAACACTTCCAGGGATGGGGCATAAGATTCTGTTCATGGATACTGAGGTTGTCAAGCAACATAGAAGAAATAAGGGCCCTGCTTAGCATGGTGTTGGTAGGTGCTGGATGTGGTTCCCTGATTCTCTGTTCCAAGCTCCATGGAGAGCAGCCAGCAGACTGCACACCCACTGAGCACCCAGCGAGCACAACAGCGCTGTGGCAGCTTCTCCCTGCCACAGCCTGACAGCAGAGCAGCAGGAGCACGAGCTGGCCTGGCACATCAGCTGCTGGGGTGGTTGGCACAGAGCTCTGTAGAGTAGATCGAGTGGGAGCATCTGCCCCTGAAAGCAAGAGAGAAGAAAGGAGAATGGGGATAATACAGACACACTCTTGGACAGAGCAGAGAATCCTACTGATGCAAGCACAGGCATGAACAAAGGGTCATTCTGCTCCATCCCCTGTAATCCAATCAGCTAATATCCCTTTTTAATTAGCTACAATCAAGTTAGCATAATGAGTGCCTTGTCTGTTTACAAGCTTCATCTGTCCTCTTCCATTCTTGCATCCAAATCTGCAGTGCAGTTACGGCTGCAGTTTTGGCGATATTTGCTAAACAGCTTGACTGAGGGTTGTCCCAACCTCCCTGTTAACCTCAGGGGCACTGAAATGCACCATTCTTAACTATTAGGCATTGATAGAGAATATTACACTACCTTCATTCCTATTCAATGTTTTGTCCTTCAGAGAACATCCCCCACCTCAGGAGGAATATTCATATATTGTCAATAATCTGATCAAATATCTCAGGGATAAGAGACCCTTGCACAGCCCTTGGACCTGTGCACAAGTAGAGATACGAAGGACATTCAAGGAGCATTCAGGGGATAGTTAAGAAGAGCAGTTGTCCTTGAAACATAAAGGGTCACCCATGTTTATTTGTACATAAAAGGCATTAAAATATACAAGATATTCTGAGACTTAAAGGACATTTGTAGCAATAGTCGAGGACAAAATATGCTTTGTAACAATTTGCTATGGATCCTCGCATTAATGCAACAAAATAATTCATTTCACAGCTCATGATTCTTTGTCAGATTATTGCACAGACTGCTTTTTTATTGCTCAGTTGCTTTTAATTGGTGTACATTGTAGGAAAGGAAATATCAATTCAAGAATGACTTAGAAATGCAAAATAACTAGGTTATTATCCTATTTTACAGTAAGCCTTCTTTTAATAGCACTCATTTCTGCTGTTCAAGCAACCCCTGTGAAAAGGGATTTTGTCCTTCAGCCAGAATAAAAGACAACTTGATGCTAAAAATAAAAGAAATGGGAATCACTTTCCGGAGCTGGAATCCTCCCCTGCAAGAAGGCTCTGACAGCACTGAGACTGGCAGAGGAGCATCACGATGGAACAAAGGCAACAACAGCCCTAAGACATCTCCCCTGCACAGCAGGAGGAAAAATTGATAAGGGTCTCTATTTCTTAGAAAACATCCAGTGGTGATGTGTCTACTCTCAGACTCACTAAAATAAGGCAAACCTTTTCCTCAGCTTCACCAAGCTTAGCCAAAATTTTTTAATGACCTTCTGTAAGCTAGCACAGCCCAGCTACAGCAGTGCAAATGGGGCCAAAATAATGTTCTGTGGGTTAAAAAGTGAAGTTAATTAAAGCAACAAGCTGCCAAAGTTTGTCCTTTATTTTGCACTTTCCTTGTTGTCTCTTTTAATTCCGCCCCCCCCCCCCCCGTTTTCCTGAGCCAATATGTATCTGCTGCTGAGATAAATCAAAACAATTCCTGGCTTCAACAGAGCAGTATTGGTAAGCAGTATCTTGAGATCTGGCAAACACAAAATCTGATATTCCTGTTGTGAGAAATATTTGCCTGCAGACAGTCTGCACCTGCGCTCAGACAAAGAAAATTGCTAAAATGGGAGATTCCTCCCTGTAAACTGTCATCTTTTTAAAACCCAGCTAAGAAAGCTGCTTTATGTCACTGCTCAGCCACCAAGTGCACAGCAGCTAATTAAAATGCGCAGCTCCAGCTAGGAAGCTTGTTCTGACTTCTGGCTATAACTGGCAGGTTTCAGCCTGCTCAGATAAAGGGTGATGGGAACATGCAATGTCAGACAGCTCGCTCTACTCGGCTTTGTTCCTTTTGCTGCACCCATAAGGAGCCAACATGCAAAGAAGGGCTGAAAGTCAGTAGCTGCCCAGTCTTTCTTTTTTTAGATAGCAAACAGCCTTCCTGTTCCTCAGCACTCATCCTAACAAGCAAACCTAATTCAGATAAGTGAAAATCAGTTTATTTCTGGTGATGCAAGAAAGCCAGAGAAGTACTATTTACAAGGGCATGTAGTGACAGGACATGGGGAAATGGCTTCAAATTGAAAGAGTGTAGGCTTAGATTTGATATTAGGAAGAAATTCTTTACTGTGAGAGTGTGAGGCACTGGCACAGGTTGCCCAGAAAGGCTGTGGATGCCCCATCCCGGGAAGTGCTCAAGGCCAGGCTGAATGGGGCTTTGAACAACCTGATCGAATGGAAGATGTCGCTGCCCATGGTAGGGGGGTTGGAACTAGACGATCTTTTAAGATCCCTTCCAATCCAAACCATTCTATGATTCGATGATTGGTGTTCACAGAGGACAGTGGAAAAGACCAGGAGCAACCTGACTGAGGGTCAGGTATTTGTCTGTGTTATCTGGCATTTCAACATCAATCTTGGACATATCACTCAGAAAACTGGCTCTATCAAGCCAATAACATGAAGCTTTAGAATGTGAACCTGCTTCTAGCCAGGCATCTCTGGAAGACAGTATGACCACACATGACCCACCCAGCTGCTGGGTCTAAACACAACAGTGGAGTCAAAGGTGGTGCCCAGCAAGGTCTCATTCCCATTATGTGATTGATGATCGGCAAATAGCATCAACAGTCTCAGAGATATCTTGTATGAAGACATGTCACTTTTAACATGTCTGACATTCTTTAATTTCTCTGTAGCCTCCTTCTCTGGGGTAAACAGAGAGCAAACCAGAGTCAGAAAAAGCCTAAAGCAAAGAAGTGTCTTTCTCTGAGATTTTCTTCACTCCTGCTATGGCTGTGTTGGACACGCCGGAATGCACATTCCTGCTGGTCCCGTGATCTGTACTTGAAAAGCAGGTTCACTGCTGCGATTCACACAGCACCTGCTGCATGACAAGAATTGCTCAGCTGCCATTGGACAGAGTTTAATGAAAGAACCTCTGTAACGTAATTACACAGCAATACATCCCTTCCTGTCTTCCAGGATTAATTGTAAAACACAGGTAAGCTGTAACTCACCACAAATACAGTGGCACCTACAAATATCTCATTGTTAATCCTGAACTCCATGACTCCAAGATGCTCATTAATATGTGAGATGTTTCCACCTTTTCTCACAGTAACAGTTAACTTACAGACTACGGATTGATTCTTGCCTGCTCAAGATCAATCTCCACTTGATTCTTAAATCAAACTTGACACTAGCACCACTTTCTTTGTTGGGTTTTTATTGTTTGGAGGGTTTTTGTTTGTTTGTTTTTACCTCAGCCATTGCAGAGATACCAGCTCAGAAGAAATACTCTTGAAGTGACTCTAAAAGCATGGTGTGGGCCAGACAGAAATACAGAAATACATCAAGACATTCAGAGTCACACTGAATGAAAGAAGCTAGAAATGAGTTCAGAGAAAGGAATGATCTTGATCTGCAAGAAAAAACAATCTCTATTTTAGTGAGGTCTGCCTGCCCTGGTTCCTCTCTAAGGAACTCTAAAGTTCCCTAATCCCTTTCTTGGCAATTCTTCCATATGATGGTATGCTGTTAGCACACAGCAGGGACACAGATTTCCATGATGCAATTTGCTTATTTTTCCTTAGTCCCTCACTTTGTTTGTTTAACTTTGCCTATATGCTTCCCATGGCAATCTCAACTTCGATGACAGGATTATTAACAGTGGTGAGGGTTGATAGGGAGTCTCAAGCAGAGTAAACACAAACATATACTGTTGTAGCACAGTATTTGTTATTGCATGTGTCATGGTAAAGCTTTGTGAAAAGAAAAAAAAATGTTCCAGTTCTTATAAAGCTGGTCTCACGGGACACAAACTATTCCATCAAGAAGCTCTAAGGGGATATTGTAAATGAGCCTTTTGGCCCTAATGAACTGTTATTTATTACCACTCATGTCCAGAAATATATGTGACACAATAGCAGGATTTAGGGTCAAACTATTCAACTGTCAAGAAAATACCAAAAAATGTAACAGCCATTTAACCTTCCATTCATTTTTATTCATATTTCATGGGTACTGTGATAGTCTTTAACAACATAATCACAGACTAGTTTTCCCACTGGGCCCCAACCTCATTCATTGCACATAAACATGATGTGCACTGACCAGGTAGCTGTTCAAAACTCCAATTTAATGCCACTATTTAATGGTAACTGCATCATTTTTGTCATGACTCATTCAAATTCTGCACAGTTGGAATTCATTATTCACCTTTTTTTCTGAGTGCATCGTGATTGTCCTTAAGTGCTCCAAGAGGGACCTATTTTCATAAGACTTCAAGAACATTAATACCCCCATTTTAAATATGAGGAACCAGGGTTGAGGGAGATATTGTTAGACACACTGTCAACTTTGAGAGCCCAGTTTGTTATGCCCACAGACTGATCTTTCTGAATACTTAACATTTTTGTGGCATTTCTGTCCACAGTTTGTTACACAGACGCTCATGAACAGAGTGTTTGTCAAAGAGGAGAACTAGTTTATTGGGATCTTGGCACAGGATAGCACTCATGTGATGAATCAAATCTCTCAAACAGAGGTACTTGCTTGTTGCCACCGATGATGGGAGTCTGTTGTGAATATCCTTGCAACGACATCTTCATCCAGACTGGGTAAGGCTCTTCTGCTCAGTTCCTATATTCCAGCTGGCCTGTGGTTCTTCTGAACACCCCAGCAAACATAATGTATCACTACTTATATATCATTAAAAAACCCTCCAAAGTAAATAAACTAAAAAGACTGTCCAATATAATCAATTCTGCACCTGCAAAAATAATTTCTATTTACAAGTGTGTTATCTAAACACAATTTGATCACTTCCAGGAATCTCCTACCTGGTCATTCTAACCAGGATCATAGAATCATAGCCAATTATAACTAAAAAGCTTGATTTTCATACATTTTCACTCACCAGTAAGTTCAGCTCCATAAATCTCGTCACCAGTTCCCACAGATTTCAGCTGAAGAACCCAGTTCTTGACCTTCTTCCTGCTGAATACCAAGCCCCAAGTGTCACACACCTCATGAAAGAAGAGCACTTTGGTCAAGGTAAAATTTACCACTCTATAACAAAGGTAAGATTCAAGGCTCAATCAGAATCTAGCTAACCAGGTAATCTTGTTGTTATACAAATTATTTTTTAAAGAGCCAGGATTCACAGCCCTAATATCCAGCCCTTCCAGAAAAAAGGCAGAGATCCTTCCTCTCTTCCTCTACACTGTGTTGGTAAGAAAATGAGAGGCTATGAGAACACTAACAATTGTCTTTCTGCTTTTAAGAGCTTGCAAACAAATAGCAGTGTCAAAGATCAGGAACCAAGGGGACAAATCTTTCTGGGCTCTGGCACTTGTTCAGTGGCATGGGGAATGGGCTGAATGCCAACCACCATAACACAGTAGAAGAAGCAGAGGAACGACAAAGTTTAGCATAGTTAGAACTGTGGGAGAATTCAACTCAGACTCCAGGAGGATCACAGAAATTAAGATCTCAGATCTTTGACAGTTTCAGGCAATTTTTCAGAGATTTCAGAAACATCCCAACAGGAGGTAACAACCATGGCTGACACCTGCCTTTCAAGGCAGGAAAGCCTCTTTCTATAATCTGCTTCTTAGGAAACTTCTCAGGGTGACATATAACAAAGTACCACCTCTTTCTGTGAGCTTAATCTTCACATTTGCAGCTGACAAGGGCAAAGCTCCTCACAAACTCACTCAGGAGAAAAGAGTATTTAGCTGCTTACCTTTCCCTATGCATAACTGCATACAGTGAAATCTGGGATCATTACAAAGTGTTTGTCTGAGCACACAGAACCTTGGGCTAAGGTCCCTGCTCTTCTGCAGCCTTCCTTTCATGACTTTGAGAAGTCCCACAAGCCCAGAACTTCCAATTTAGTTAAGAATCTCACAGCTGAAATGCCTGCTTTCCTCTGGATCCCATTTCACCTACATACCTTTGAAGATCCAGGTTTTATCCCCTCTGTTTCAGCTTCCCCTCTGTGAGATAAAGGCAGTATTCCCTGAGCTTATGGCAGGTTGGAAAAGATAAATGAACCACAACTAGTAACATGCTCAGTAACTCACAGGCAGACGGGAGACTGAGGAAGTTCTGCATATTATTTGTGTCAGTCCTAAAAGCATTTTAATTTATCTGCATGCATTACTGCCCAAGATGGCTGGTAAATTTTAACCAAAATAAAAGAAATGTAACATGGTAAAATTAAATGAACAACCATGCAAATACAAAAAATAAAGAAGGTAAGGGGGGAAAGTGAGGGGGAGGTGTTGTAGTTCATGGAAAGCTACTTGCTGTCCTCCACAGTCTGCTCCTCCCAAGCTTACAGCAGGGATCTAGGGAATCTTTTACCACAGCTGCCCTGTGGTGAAAAGACTTCAGTGTTGGTAGATGCTCTGAAGGCACATGGAGCCCACAGGACATATAAAAGAGAAAGAATATGTCATTACATAGTCTCATGCATTGAGATGGAGGTTACTTGACTGACTGGGATTTATGAGAATTTATTAGGACATTTATGATTTGCATTAGGCAAATATACACACAGCTGTGTGCTCCTTTCCTTGTTATTCAGTTTGCCATGGGTGAGAAGGAAATGATTTGTTTTGAAAAGGATTCCACAGGAAGAAAAGTACTTTTAGTCACCAAGTGAAGACAGACCATGTCTGAAAACTGCAGCCCTACAGAGGCCTAGTCTCTGAGGAGGAGGGACACTGTGATGGAACACGAACCTCATAAACCGAGACCTGATGTCTGCAGGTTGCAAGAGAGGGAGTATAAGGTGAGCTGCTCTCTTAGACCAGGGCAATATGGTTGCACTACCTCAAATTAAAATAAAAATGGAGATTAATGTGGCACTTACTACATGACCTCCTCTTTTTCCATGTTAAATCATTTCTCCTACAGGTCTAGGTTTTCCTCAGTTTTTCATGATAGGAGCTGTTTCAAGTGATAAGAGTGTACTGTTCTTATGGCATGTGTCCTGCTCTCTAGCATGGAGTCAGGTATTACTTTAATTAACAGCAATGGTCACTGTGACTGCCAAAAGGGGAGAAGGCCAGCTAAGAGCACCATTTAACATAAAAATACATTAGACCTCAGGAAATGGGGCCACAAGTACATAATACTTTATGGACACATGCTGCTAAGCAGATAGCTCCCCTGACCCAAAGAGATTAATTTAATGCATGTATGACACTCCCCTTTTAAAGCATTACTCATATAAGCACAGTGTTCTCCTCTATTCTTTTGAGTTTGTGCCAGAGGGAGAGGACAGCCAAGTTGCCCAGCTTTAAGAAAAATAGACCTTCAAACACACTATCAACAGATTTCTGCACTAACATATTTTGTACCAGGGCTGGTAAACCCTAAACCCATGGGCCAATTTGTGTTTTAATTCATACAGCAAATTGCCTTGTGACAAACTCAGTATTAACTCGTTTATCATCTCTTTTTTCTGCTCAGCTCACCAGCTACAGCTTTATTTGCCGCCTAAATGCCGAACTATAGATAGCTTGAGAGGCAGAATTTGAAATGAAAAATGAATGCACCTTACAAACCTAGCACCTTGAGCGGTGATCTTGTCAGCTTTACAAACTAAGCAGAATTGGGTTAGACCTGCACTGAAAGGAGAGCTATGAAGAGGGAGAGGCAAGGGAAAGCAGAAGGTGACATTCAGCTTTACTTTCACCAGGGTAGGGGAGAGAAGGTTCCCTTGTGTAGCCCAGGGTACGTGTCGAAGAAAACCCATCAGATGGAGCTTGTTAATATTGTTAACTTTGGTTTCCAAGGCATTAGAGTTCTGCATTGATGATTTATATGATTGCAGGGGTTTGGTTTCTTTTTTTTTTTTCACCAGATCATGGATTCACATTGCATCCTCCTTTTGCAGTATTTAAAGTCAGACTTTTAGCTTCTGACCAGGGAGGCAGCAGTGCTCATGTCTATGGTAAAGTCCAGTGCTGTCCATCTCAAGCATCTTAGAATTACAGAACAGTTTTAGTTGGAAGGGACATTTAAAGGTCATCTATTCCAACTCCCCTGCCATGGTTGGGTTCCACTAGACTAGGCTGCTCAGTGTCCTGTCCAACTTGACCTTGACTGTTTCCAGGGATGAGGCAGCCACCACCTCTCTGGGCAACCTGATGAGGATCTTACCACCCTCATCGTAAAAACTGTCTTTCTTATACCTAAGCTAAGTCTATCCTCCTACAGTTTAAAACCCCTTGGCCTATTGTAACATACCCTGCTAAAATGTTTGTTCCCATCTCTGCACTTGTATGCCTCTTTTCTAATAAAATAAAGGAGAAATGCAACTGCTGCAAAGCAGAGACACCAGAAACTGGCTCAGCTTAAAAAGTAAATGGACTAGAGGAAAAGAACAATGCAAGAAGAAAGAAAAATAAATATAAAAATGCTGTGGTGATTTCAAGCATATACAAAATTGAAAAGAAAAAATACTATTGCTTAGACAATTTTTTTAATCTATTTCTATGTTTAACCATATTTAGATTTTATACAATGAAATCAGCCTCTTTGTTGTCATTATCACATCCCCTCATATTAGTCTGATTCCCTCCACCCTTTTGTCCTAATGCATTTCAACCCTTTTCCCACAGCTTTAGAGATGGGATGGACCATCGTGCCTATTAATGCCTCATTGTGGGGATGGATTTTCACTCCTATTATTGCTATTCCATGAAAGGGAGGCTTTCCCATAATTTCCTGCTATTCTTTATGATTAACTTCCACTGCTAATCAGCAGAAAAACAACAAAACCTCCTCACAAGAAGAGAGCTCTGAAAGGCTAAAACCTCTGAAGTCACCAGCTTTCACTTGAAGCTACATGCTGTTCCTGAAGTCCGGTTTCTATTTCCACAAAATTCAAGAGGTCTATAACAAGCCAACCTCTTTGGCATGCACATTTTTATATAACAGGCTAACAACAAAATGCTACTGCCTCACAAAATTAAAGAGGATGGATGGTCTTAGTAATAGACACACCTCCAATTCTTACCAGCTTCCTCAGCAAATCAAGTTATGTCACTGAGGTAACTTTTCAGCATTTGCCCCTAACAGGAACAGCAAAGTCCTCAGACAGTTTATCTGGCATAACAGCTGACATGAAACACATGGGACAATTCATCAGAATAAAAACTGCATAGAGGTAAACTGCTTTCTCAGATGTCTTGGGACAGTCCTCAGAATAACACAGAACTCAACACAGAAAAAAATTGTTGAAATACAGACTTTGAATTACCTCTCGCAACTCAGAAAATTATAATGGGGCAAATAAGGGAATCTCTCAGTGCACTTCACCCCAGCGTAGACATCTATGAAAGTTTGGAAACACTAAGCTGTCTGCATGAAAAGTGAACCTGAGCAAAAAGAAGGAAATAAATCTTTGCAGATGTAGAGTTTAATGGGACAGATGGAGGTGTGACGGTGCTATGGGAAGCAGCAAGAGCTTGTGGGTGTCAAAGGCAGGAGGGAGCCTGAGGTAGGGGAATGGGGCCTCAGGGAAGAGGCAATCCCAACTGGATGCTCTAGCAGTTTTCCCTGCAGCAGCAAATTCATCCATTTGCTTGGCGGGAGAACCCAAAACAGTGCTATGAACTTCTTTAGAACACAATGGTGCTGCTAAAATACCATATATTTTATCTTGACAAAACTGCTCCCCTAGGTAAGAGATGGTGACACTATCAGGGGAGGTATAGAAAGGTATCTGATGGCATAACTAGTCCAGAAAGAGAGAAAGAGAGAGAGAGAAAGAGAGAAGTTACCACATTGTTAGTTGTTAATTACAGCCTTTGCAGAGTATAGGGTGTTTCGGGATGAATACATGTCATTTTTCAGTCTTTACTTTCCAGACATTGGAAAAAATGAAATACATAAAAACGTTTTAATCATTTTGACTTGACGAAATATGGCCTTCAAGTAACCCAACTTCTCCTCAGGTATGCTTTGTCCCTGTTTTTTGACTTAGTAGATAACTACAATTATAAGGACCCAAGAAAGCCCTCTTGCCTACATATTTGCATCTTAATAGTGAACTTCTGAAGAATTCTCTTCTGTATTTGTGTTTAGAGACTCATTCTCCATCCTCACCTTATACCCAATGCACACTGAGAGTTGCCAAGGGCCAAGGGTTGTAGTTTAAGGCAAAACAGGTCACAAAGTGATTACATTTTTGTAGCTACATTATTGGTTACAAAAGCATCACACGTCTGTTGTGGACTCCTCCTTTGTAGTGATTTCCATTTTCTCCTATCCTTACATACTCATCAAATATTTCAACAAGATGCAGCACCTGAGACACGGCTCTCCCTGAAAGAGAGCCTCCTGCATAAGCAGGTAAGAGGTATAGCACACATTCTGAGGATGAAATTTCCAAAGCAATCTCAGATTCAGATACATGTCCATTGAATATAACATATACCTAAAATCTGACCCTGCTTTGGAGATCTCAGCCTTTTTTATTATTATTTATATTTTTATTATTTTTGGCCAGGATTATGGTATTTCACAGTTACAAGCCTGTAATTTTCTTCTGGACAAAAATCAGAGTTTCTTATTACTGTTGTTATCTGCTTAGCACACAAGATACACTGAGATATTAGATATTTATCTTTTTTAAAAGAAAAACAATTAGTTTTGGACAGGGAACAAGTTGGTTTGGGTTTACCTATGGGAATATCTTTGAAAGAATTATGTGGAGTGACAAATTTGGCTCATGGGATACAGTCTGAGGTACAGAGAAAGGGAGGGGAAATTTATGACATGTTCAGTCCAGGTAATATCACAATTCATAGAATTGTAGAATCATTAAGGTTGGAGAAGACCTCCAAGATCATTGAGTCCAACCATTAACTCTACACTGCCATGCTGCCACAACCCACCCTGTCTCCAAGTACCACATCTTTATATTTTTGAACACTTCCAGGGGCTGTAATTCCATCACTTTCCTGGACAGCTTGTGCAATGTGTGACTGCCTTTTCAGTGAAGAAATTTTTCTTAATATCTAATCTAAAACCTCCTCTGGTGCAACTTGAATACATTTCCTCTCATCCTGTTAATTGCTACCTGGGAGAAGAGATCGACACCAACCTGGCTACAACCTCCTTTCAGGGAGTTGTAGACAGTGATAAGGTCTCCCCTCAGCCTCCTTTATTCACATGATTAAAAAAACGTTTCCTGACAGCTACATTTAGAGGCTTTGTTTGGGGTGACGCCTTTATTTGGATATTGTTTGCATGTCCACGTGCATCTTGGCAGAGGTGCTTTCCCAACAATGTCTCCTGGCTGTAAGTTGAGGAACAACAGCAGCCAAACTTGATGTGTTTGCTGTGAACAGCTTTGTTCAAAACTCCCGTCCATCACTGCTAATGAAACAAAACAGAACAACACAAAAAAGCCCAACAGATTCAGAAAGTCACGAGGCATCTCATTCAAAACAATTGCTGGACACGGTATGGAAAACAATCCCTGAGAAAGCAGGGTCTGAGCCAAGCATGGATTTGAACCAGGTCACTTCTGCTATTGGTGAATAGAGGCCATGAGCAAAAGCTGTTGCCAGCGAAAGGACAGATCTTTACTAAGCAACAGTATGTCCTGCAAATATCAGGAATTTAGTACATCTCAGAGAAGGACTGCAAAGCACTTTGCAAAACACAGATAAAGCCTCATCATATTCAGAAAGGCAATCAGTGCAATTCATAGAGGAAAAAACTGTTCAGATTATCTTGACAGTGGTCATACATTACCATCAGTAGTTCTCTACTACATCATGACTGATTTCCTGAACCCTCTGAAAGAAGGAACTGTGTACAGATTAATGTTTTTACCGTACTGTGTTTCCCCTCTTATGAAGCTTTTCCATACAAACTTTGTGAGGCACATATGGCAGGCTCTTGCATTCACTGCACAACCATCACAACCACAAGGCTCCCTTTGCAGACTGATGGGGGGTCCCCAGCATCTCCAGAAGAGGTCATGCAGCCTTCACTGTTTAACTGCTCCCAGAAGAAAATGCTAATCTAACAGAAGCTATTTAATTTAGTCTCTTAATCAATACATCAGGAATATAAAATACTATTTAACTAACCAGCATAGGAAGGATTTATAGCAGCACTAAGTTCTAAAGATGAATATTAAACAACCAGACTCTTCCTCGAATCAGAATTTAGACCCCAGTCCCTCAAAGGATGAAATATGTGGTCTGTACCCTCATTTACTATTACTGAAGTGTTCTGTTGAATCATTAATAAATCAGGATGAATTTAACTATATTTCTGGCAATTTTGTTTTAAAACCAGTGGTTAATTATTTTCACAATATATTATAATCAGCACTGTCAGACTATTCACAGCTACTGTTTACCATGGCATCACAGATGACTGTTCAGTGGTGACAGCGCACAAAAGATGGTTTTTGCTTCTACCAGCCACCTCCTGGGGCTGGAGCTGACACATTCATGCTGGGGGCAGCCCAAAGCACAGACATGACCAGCCACCACAGCATGTGTTAAGCTGTGTGCTAATTCACTCCTCACCTCTCCCAAGGCTGGGCCTCAAGCCTCGTTGTGTGGTTAGCCCAAGATCACACAGAAATTTTGTGACAGAAAAAAGAGCAGGCTGCAGGACTTCCCTGGCTGGTGACAGCATTCTTGTCTTGGGATCATCCTTCATCTGTAATTGTCTCAAAGGAAACCTGGACAGATGCAACACTGGCAACTCCAATGAATATAAAACACTGGGGAGAGGTCACCCAGAGCTCCATTTTTCATAGTTCTCCCCTAGCTGATGTCTCTTTCCTGTAAATCTTCAGTTCAGTACCCAAATGCATCCCTGACAGTCTGATTTCAAACTGGGACCAATGCAATAGATAATGGAATACAAGTCTCTATTTGTTCAAACTAATTCATTCCCTTTCATGTCCTTGACATTGAGATAGGGTGGAAGAAAATGTGTCATTTGATGACACATTACTTTTCCCCTTCTCCATCCATCTTCCCCAATGCTTATTCAATAGTTACATGGCTTGAATTCATCACGTCAAGTGTACACTAAAATTGAATTAAAACATTTTGAGTCAGAAAGCATACAGATGCTTTCCCATAGCTAAGGACATCCTGTTACAGTTGTACAGCTGCAAATTTTGAAACATTTAAAAAGAAAATTGCTTGACATGGGGAAAGGGGAGGAGAGGAAAGATGCCTGATTTTAAACAATTCATACTCTGCATTGTGCTGTCTGGTATATTTTTGAAGTTTTAGAAAGGGGGATGCTGGGTAGAAAGCAGGAAAATTCCATTAGTGTCTCCATAAAGGGTTTTAAAGATGTTCTATAAAGTGTTTCAGCACTGAAGAGCATTCTTTTAGGCACGTTATGCAGGGGTAAATTAGACACATTCTTAGTCCACTGAGAATTTAAAATAGAATTAAAGAGCACATGTTTACAGAGGCTTTAAGAAAGGTATTTCTAATCTAATGTAGGTGACAAAAAAAACAACCCAGTACTAGGATCAGATTCTCAACTGGAGCAAACTGGTGGTGTAACACAGCTGAGAACCTGACCGTGAATTTCTGATCAGCTTTCATTTTTACATGTATTTCAATGAGGGGGAGATTATTTTGATTTACTGTTTATTTAATAGCATGAAGAGCTGACCAAAGGCAGAACTCAGAAGAATACTCAAAGCAGAATTATACCAGGGAACAAGAATCTGACAGTAAATAATATTTGCAATCAAGTCCTCCTCCACATAATTCCACAGCTCTATAACAGAGAAATACAGCAGCAGTAATCATGATGCAGGGTTTGCCTCCATGGGCTTTATTCTGAGTCTCTTTTCCTTACGAGAACATAGGGACCCCACTTGTTTTTTGCATGTTCAAGCCTTTACCTTTGTATTGTGTCTGTGAGAAAGGGTGTAATTTACTTCTATCATTTCCAAAATGCTGACACCTTATAATCATCTACGTATAGCTTCTAATTCATTTATCACTGCATACATATAAATAGCAGAGTATCAAAGCATTCCTCTTGCATAATTTCTGATTTGTGCTAACCAGAATCATTGTCAGGAGAATGCAGATGAAAATCTCAGCTTCTCCAGAAACAACGGCTTTTGTCCTTGTTTTCAGAGGTAGCGCCAGAGAAAAGGTGAAAAACTTTGTTTCAGCTCTCTGTAGGAAAACTGCTGTGGAGTTCTGCTGTGCTTCATGTGTTTCTTTTCCACAGACTGCAAGTGAAAGAAGAGGTTGAGAAACTGAACAGGTTAGGAACCTGTGGGAGTCCCCAGCCCTTTCCCCTTTTTTACTCTTCTGACCATCCAAACAGCTGGTTGAACACCCATTTACTTCCGACAGTAAATGGGTATTCAACCAGCCAA
>NW_016690247.1:4306323-4358797 GCF_001604755.1 Lepidothrix coronata | reverse complement strand
TGTCCACATCTTTGTTCTTTGTTACAAACTGCAACAGGGAGAGAACTATTCATAAGGTTCACTCATCCAAGTGTCCAAATCACTGCTGCAAGCAGCTTCTCATTCCAACAACTACAGATTGGGGCACAGGAATCTTCTGTAAGAAAATGACATCATATGTGTGGTTTTAAAGAGAACTTCTCCCAAGGATCCAAGTGATTTACATGATTACTTATTTGTAGGGAGTTGACTATGGCCCCTGTGAAGAGACTTGTGGAACCCAACTAGACTGGATGGTTGTGTGTCCATTTCAGCCAGAAGAGTTCCCTTGGCCCCAGAGGATTTGGCCCTGGAAGTGACGAATGAGGGCCCAACCACCCCACTGACACAAGTGTGACTGTAACTCCAGATGCCACAAGGCCTTTGGAAATGGGCCAGACCATCCAACCCAAAACTTCCTCTTTTGGAAAATTCATCACAGGGTATTTAGTGAATGTGTATCTCCAGGTTAAGGATGCCTGGCACCACAAGACAAGAACAAATGCAAGACTCAGCAGTCTCATCCAGCTGACACATATTAAATCATCAGCCTGACCTGAGAATACACTCGGGATTAATCCCTAACGGCATTTTTATCCAAGTTCTAACTTGGCTTGATATCAATTAATCTGGGACATATAAAAAGATCACAGCAGGAGATGAAATGGCTGTATCTTCACATGCCCCCATTCTTAACTATTGAATTTTCTAATTAAAAAATGCATAAATAAAGAAGACATCCAAAAGCTTCTAAGTTTTTTTAATTAGAACATACAAATAAAGCCACACAAGAACATCCAGAGAAATGCCAGTAATGCTAACCAAATGTGGATTCGTTAAACAGTTGCTTAAAGTACATCTGGAGCTCCTTTTTTATTCATATAGATAAGGATAAAAATTATCATTGTCTGTAAGTGAAAATCATGGCAATAACTTTCTTAAGCTGAAGTATCTAAAAGCCAGCACCTAATTCCTCATGTGTGCAGCTTCATAAAGAAGGGTTAGCTTTCAGCAGTGTAGAGCAGAATCACTTGGCTAAGAGGCGGCAGAAAATGTCACCTGACATGTCCTGGGTTATCTGATCTGACCTTGAGAAAGTCCAGAGAGGATTCCAGAAGCCTAGGTCCCCTTCATTTTTGCCACCCTATATAGTTAGAGAGATAACCCTGGATAACCCAGGGCTTCTCACACTAGATAAGTGTTTAGGTAACTGAATTATTTCCATTGAACAGCACTGCATCTTCAGGCAATGCTGATCACTCAGGCATTTTAGGGAGTCAATATTGGTTCCTGACCAAAGAAATTGATTACTGCAGACAAACTTTTAAAAGTAAAACCAATTACATATACACTCCACTTACTGACAAAGCAAATCTATAACATCCCCAACAAGTATGGTTCATTCCAGCATAGCATATATATATCCTCCCAAAGTACATCTTTAGTCTTCATTTGAGGAACTACTTCATTTGTTTGCCTGGAAATGAAACAACTGATGTGAAAAAGCTCTGTGATGTCGAAAGTCAGATGGAGACAGTAAAAGAGTGAACAACTTCCAGGTGTCTTTTCAAAAAAAAAAGAAATAACATAAACCAAGAAAGTTCCAGTTAAAAAAGGCAAAGAAAAAATGAGAACATTCATTATATGCCATGTTTAGAGGTAACTGTAGGTAGAATCCATTATATAATGGGAGAGAAATCAGGCTGGCTTTACAAAGAAAAGAAACCAGAAAATACTGAGCCAAAAGTCTTAGAAAACTGGGAAAATATTCTGGAAAAAGATCAGGATATAGTTATCTTAGTCTTAATCTCTTTCTTTCCATCCAGTTCAAGTAAGTATTGGGAAGAGGATCCTGAGCTTGTAAATATTTTCTGATAATGAAGACTCTTATATAAGCAAAATGCAGGTGTAATAAATGCTGAAAGTGTTCACTGGGAAGAAAGAAATATTGCTGACAAAAACGATCTAAATGTTCCCAACTTTCTTAATTATTGCTCTATGTAATAGGGTGCAAATCAGCATGACTACAAAACACTTAAGACTTCCTAGTGTAAAGAAATACCATCCAAACAAAAATTTTTCCCCTTGATAGATGTCTCAGTTGTAGACAAGGTTCTTGGTATTTTTCTGACCTCACAGCTGAGATTCTACATGTTGTCTCATTTCACAGGTGACAGAAGAAGGATTATAGGACAGAGCTGGAGCTGGGAACGTGAATTAACCAGTGGGGCTCCTCTGAAATATCTTCCCGGTCTGCCTGCTGCAGGGCTTTCCACAGACCAGGGACAACATGGCTTTGTACTCCAAAAGCAGAGGACAGAGACGGGTAAAGCCATGTGAGTCTCCTGCCTACCACAGCTCGTCTTCATTCAAATCCCTTTTTTTTCCAGGAGGACAAACATATCCTGTCCCTACAAATGGTTGAGGATTAGGAACTGCTTACACCATGGAGACATGATGCTACATATTTCATTGCCTCAGGGACACACAGGAAATTTTGAATTTATAAGTTTCCCTTTTTCCTTCTGAAATAAGCAATTCTTGCAATAATCCAACCTCTTCACCCAGTTCGATTTATTTGCCTGTGCTACCACTCTGCTTGTCCAATGCAACTTCCACTTCTGCCCTTTCATGTACATCCTCAGCTCTACATGATCCCTCTGCTAGTGCTCAACTGGTCAAACCTTTGACATACCTATTGCAAAATTAATTCCCACAAGTTTAAGTGTAAAGGCTACCTGTTCCAACATCATCAGAGCTGGACTCTAATCCCCACAGGAAACGGCTACAGAGAATTATGTTTAAACCACAGGAGTCAATCACCCAACTTGTGCTCATGCAGCACCCAGCACAATGGGGAGTCCCATTTAATTTCCTTCCTATGTGCAGCACTGTAATAGAAATAAATATAATAATACTGCAGCACTGATCTTGCTGTTACCTGCCACTACTTAATAAATTCTCATTATTATATTAAGGAAATCCAAGTGTGTGTGTGTGTATTCTGTAATTAGTCATCTATCTGCCATATATAATAACTAGTCCTTACACTCTCCCTAATGATACAGATGCTAGCAGGAGGGCTTACAAATGCATTCTCCTTTAAAGACAAACTCTATATGTTTCACTTCTTTTAATTATCCTCATTTTAAAGTATGTTAAATAATGGTACTTTTCGCATCTGGTCCTCCTATAATTTTATCTAACGGCTCCCCACAGCCTTAGAAGGGAAATCTTTCATTTTAATTGCATATTAGAGTTTATTTCCATAGGGGTAGACAGCTATTTATTCGTTCAGCTAATTCCTCTCAGAAACAAAGCAGTCCAGCATTCACTGAGTTAAGTGTAGGGTAGCTATTGCCATTGTCTGTGACACATTTAGAATCTATATTCTTCAAATTCCCCCGTGTAAGTCTAGAGCCTCTCTACCAGCATTAGCAGAATGATGGAGAATAGGACTGCTGGTACAAAAAGGCCATGTTTGGTCTCTGATTTCTACTCTTGTAGCTCCTGCAGCTAAGCTTATCATCTCTGCCAATGAGATATATGCCTATTTATCAGTAAAGAAATAAAAAGAGTCTGACAACACTGGAAAATCTGGTGTGCTATAAAATACCTGGCAATGCAAAGCATGATTATATATGCAAGCAACTCCTAAAAATACCATAGTTCTTAACAGAGGGTTCATTACCTAGACAGATGAAATAGGTTTTTCCCAAGACAAGCACTATCTATATTAAAGGAAAGAAATTAAGTCTGGTTATTTTGACTAAAGAGAGGGGAGGGAAGAGGAAAATGAAGAGCAACCAGGAATAGGGATACTAGATGAAAGAACTGAAACAGCCCCTGGTGAGAAAATTGCCTCATTAGATGTCATAAGCTTACTGGTGCCTGTATGATGTCTATATCTAAAACTTCTCCCAGTAAGTCTGCAGTACTCACAGTTTTGTACATTATTGACTGATTTCCTGACAGACATCAACCATCTCCATCCCTGTGAGGCCAGTCTGCTCAGGTGTGTTTCTCACAGCCCCTTCTAGAGAAATGGGTGAGTTGGGTGTCAGTCAGAAGCTCCTGACTTGGAGGAGAAATGGCAAAAGCCCAAAGAATCACCACAGGTCGATTACCAAGAGGAGATATTGCTGTGCATGCTGCCAAGAGGTCATGAGTCATTTCCTAGGCAAAGCCAGACACTCTTGCAGCCAAAAATCATCTTTATCTTTAAATCTTTGTCTTCTTTCCCAGTGGCTTTCCTAGGCTTTTGTGCTTGCATTTGGGCAGGCTTGGCCCTTGCAGTGTATTCCCCTTGAGGAATTAATACCTGCTCTGCTACCAGAGATGAGCAGCTGGTCTTCCATAAGGAGGGATTGCCAGCAAGCAAAAGGATTTTCCAGCATGTCCCACTAAAATGACTTTTGGCAGGAAAATGAGAATCATTCACAATGGAGCCATTTTTAAGGGATGCCTGTACCAATTTCAACAGAAACAAAACATTTGATTAAAATGAAAAAGGCAGAAAGATACAGCACGAAGAGATTGGACTATAAGCCCCTTCAGCAGCCAGACTCTACCGGGTCTCTCCAGCTTCCTGTGGGAATTGCTCCACTTTGCATACATAATCACTGCTAACCCAAAGAAGAGAGGGAGAGAGATGCTGTGCAATTGCTACCATGGCCTCTTTTGTTCCCCATCAACCCTAGGTGCTGTCACACCACCTGTGACATGGTCCCACAGTTCCCACATGTAGATAAGGGTTATTTTAACCCTCCTTTTGTGGTTCTTTAATTTTAGCTAAGAAAGTAAAGCTTGGAGGTCAGAACCATGACTTCAACCAGACAGAACAGAAAGCAGAGTTTCAGGTCTCCTCTCCTATCATTATCCCATCACCGGAGAAGATTCCCTCTGAAAGGTTTCATTAGTTCTGATGAGAGGCAGGGAAGTCTGGCTTCCCACAGACTTCTCCAAGTGGGAAATCACTTCTGTAATAGTTTTAATTTCTTCTAGAATTACATTAGCAATTAGATTCCAGTGTAGTCTGACTTTAGATTGAAGATGTCCTTTCCAATATTATATAACTTTGCACGAGCATAACCACTTGTTTTACTCTAGTAATAGCCACAAATTCTCTTTATTTAACAAACCTAGATGAAATTTAGATGGCTTCTTGATTTCTTATCTCCTCATAACAGCAAAACATCTCAAAGAACAAGAACTTTCCTTACAGAAATTGTATTGTTGATCAATGATGCTACAGTTTTTTATGTGGGAAGGACTGCTCATCAAGTTCAATCGGCATGAAATTGCTCTAAGCTATAGCTCGTCCTTTAATGAGTAGCTCAGATCTCTGGTGTATGGACAACACAGGGAATACCTTCAGTAAATCTAAGGTTTCCTAGAAGAGCTGAATTTACTGGACATTCAATGTATATTGTATTGTACAAGCAACAGTACTTCTGTTTTGACTTCAGGAGCTAAAATGATCAGTGAACCTTGCTCTTCAGAGTATTTTGGAGTAAGGCAGACAGCAGACAGAGAAATTAACTGTTTCAATGGTGGTAACCAGCTCCTTGCTCTCCTTTTTCCCTGTTGCCAGACACACAACTATCACATGGCAGGCATGGACCAAAAAAGAAAGCTGGATTGACAGAACCACTCTATAAACACAGTAATCTGTTGCTGCATGACTTTTCCTTAATAGACAATTCCTTACCCTTTAACAAGGTTCTCTGCTGTCCATTGCAACAAAAAAACATTAGTTCAAGTAAACCAGAGAACTTCTCCATAGCCCCATCATACCAATGCTCACAACAATGCCCTCACAACCTGCCTACACCTTCCCTTCAGCAATTCCAGCCTGTTACAGATAATTATACCACCCTGTACCATCCTCTACAATTCCCCTTCCTTCTTGCTGTTTACACTTCTCAGAGGTGCGTGGGTTGACCACAGCAAGAAATTCACTCTGGCTCATTACCATTTGAAACCTCCAGCAAAATGTTTACAAGGCTATTTTTCTTTTAAGGCAACTTAATGTATGAGGGGTTTGTGCAGTTAGATATTAAAAGAATTCAAAAATACATATATTGACAGGAAAATGGAAGACATAATAAAAGGAATAGAAAGAGTTTCCAGCATTGCTAAAATGCAGCGTAGGTTCTCTGTATTTTTATCTCTCAATTAGCTGGAGTGATTGCTATCTTTAAACTTAGTTTACTCACCATCAAATAAGACAACATCAGTGCATCAGACCAGAGTCTGTGTCACAGGTTTGCTGTGGTCCAGTTACACTCAGTATGAAGAATCAAGTCTAAATTGTGAAATACAGTGATCATTTTATAAACATATACAAGATATTCCATCTGCTCTGTTCATCCTACGGGTCTGTGTGTTTCCTTATGTGGTGCAGTCACAAACTCCTGTTGTTTCAGTTATGCAAACAGTTTGCTAGCAAGGATGTTCTGGAACAAAAGAAAAGCCCCACTCAAATGCTCTACATGAGACACCCAAATTCTCTGTTTCAAGCTCTCCTATTAAGAATTAAAAAGAATTCTGAAACCAGAAGCATTTTTCCACACAAATATTGTCCTGCTTTCCATAAATCCTTGAATGCCTCATGCCACACAGGTGTTCAGCTGTAACATGAGAGTGCAATGAGACACGTGCACAGAAGAGACCTCTGCCAGCAGCTACAGCTGGCAGATGCCCACAACTCACCAGATGTTGCTTGCTGGGGCAGCTGTGAAAGGAAGGAAAAGTTTCCACATTTGCCAAGGAAATCCAACTGGGTGAAGCAAATAAACTGAGTCAGCCAAGGAAAGGAACAAGCACATGAAGGTCAGACATGGTCTACAGGATGCTGAAAATGTCTGTTATCTGTACAATCACAAGCCCAGTCAGCCACAGGCAAAACCCTTCTAACCTAGACCAGTTTCCACATTTGCCAAGGAAATCAAACTGTGTGAAGCAAATAAACTGGTCTGCAACTGGTCTGCAACTGGACTGCATGAGCTGCTGATCTGCTTGCCAGTAAGTGTTAAAAGAAGCCATATTTTTGAAGAACACAGTTCAGAAGTTCAGCTTCAACTCTAATTTCCTGTATTTGCAGCGGGCTCTTGTAAAAATAGGTTCTTAAAATGTGGACAAGAGGCTTAATTTCCTATTTCAAATAGAAACCCTGAAAGGTGCATGGAGGAGTACAAATGAATGATACCAATGACTCAATTCATTTACCCACATATGGGTTTCAGGTGCCACTGGAGATGTTCAAGGGAATAGGGATCCACAGGACTGACTGGTATGAAGGACAGGACCAGAGCCTTCCAGAGAGGGCAACTGGGGCAGCCACGATGCCCTAGAGCATCTCACATGGCCCATGTGGCTGAACCTGATGCTGATGGATGAGATCACCTCATTCTATCTATAAATGTCTGTATCTGAGCAAATTGCTTTGGCTTTTTTTTTATACACCGTGAAGAGAAGCAGGTGCACGTAGATCACAGCTTTCACAGTTTCTCTGCCCTATTTTAGGGTGAGAGAAATATTCCCCAAAAGACCTGTATCTCTTCATTGATTAGATGGGAAGCTCAGATGTGGGGTAGCCTAACTAAAAGTGGAATTTCTCAATTGCAAGCACGTAGTGTCATCTGAGCAGTATTTGCCAGGGATGGCCACAAAAGTTGAAGGCTCCTCTCTACGATCCCCTTCTAGCCGAAGAAAGGCTTGTGTAGCCACAAGTTCAGGGTGTCATACATGTCAGAGTAGATGCTTGCCTTTGCTAAGATGAGTCAGGCCTTTGCATTTGCTCAGACGAATATTGCCTAAGGCTCGGTCTAAGCCTGGGGCAAGAAAAAAGTACCAAGAAGAATAAAGATTCACAACTAATGGAAAATGAGAAGTGCTGCTGGAGTTCCTGAGGTCCAGCATTATAAATTAAAGGGGTGAGTGTTCACACTGTGTAGCTCTAAGTGCTACATGAGCTCACCCACACTTCTTAGGGTGGGAAATGCAGAGAAAGCTTATGGGAAGGAAAAAAGAACAGGAAAAAAAAGAGAGGAAATATCACAGGCAAAGTGAAATTTTGCTGTTCCTGAATCTCTGTGTTCTCACCCTTCCAAAAGTTTTGGTCAAAGTTCTGAGCAAATCACCTTTTTAAATGAATCATTTAGTACTTACAAAATAGTAAAACATCCCACAGCATTAAGCTAGCAGTGATTAATGTTCTATAAAAGATTTCTGCATGTGTGGATATCTCATGCAATATTTATCACAGCCCCACGAGTGGCTGGGTCAGCACTTTTATGATGAACCTCTGGAGTCTCTCATCTCAGATGGGTATAAATCAGGAATAGTGTGAGAAGGAGAGTCATTATCTATTCCTCCCCTGTGTGGGAGGGCTACAATGTTGTAAAAATATTAACTGTGTAATATTTCACAGTTGAGAACTTAGAAAATTAGTCTTGAGTCTTCCTCATCAAGAATTTAGTGGAGAGACGAGGTAGTGTCCACTTCATTTCACTCACTGAGTAAAGGAATGCATTTCTTTTCATTAGTGCTCCTAGTCTGAAGTGCTTCTGCACTCTCACTAAGGAAATTTAGTTGGAGAAGTTTAAACTGAAATTCAGTAATTAACTGCACACACTCCCTTGGTGCATTTCAGAGTTTACTAGAGAAGAGAGTCATAACACACTCCCACTTCAACCTGACTCCTGGGCAGGAGACACAGATTTAAAGATACACATGCGAGGTTTACGTCAGCCTCTCATGTTTGTGGGTCTCCATGGAAAACCTGCAATTGTACCACGCCTCACTTTCCCTACCTGTTGTATGAGAAAACACAGAAAATAATTGTGGTCTACGGTTGAATAACATGGCTTGTCACGGTTTTGTGTCATCTGGATGTCCAGGTAACTCTTTTTCACCTTGCAAATATAATTATAATTTTCTGAGATACTTACAGATCAACTTTTCTCTATTTTCACCTAAAGAATGGTCCTGAAACTACTGGCCTTGATACAGTTCAGGGAGTCAGGTAAGTATCTCCACAAGTAGATCATTGTTCAGTGCAGCCTTCCAGTAAATTTCAGAGAACGATGCAGATTTATCCACTCCCCATTCCAAAAAGTAGGCTAGGAGCAGGTGTCAAAAATTTGCCCTGGTCTTCTAGTTATATAGAAGATGAACTGTGTTGTAAAAGGATTTCCTGTGACCTCTTCCCTTATAAATCAATTTTATGAACGATTTGCCTGCCAAACTCAGATCAGCATCAGGGCTAGAAGGTAGTCAGAGCTAGTGGGAGTCACCCAGTCATGGCTGTTACAAACCACCAGGTTAAAGGGAATAGTGATGTTCCTTCCATGCAACACAGTGAGCCCATCCTGTGCCATCCTGTGCCATCCTGGCTCTTCCCCCTTGTGATTTCTCAAGAACGACTGCTAAACAAGGGGACAAGACTGTCACTTTACTGAGTTGCCACCTGGACAGTCAGGGTCTGGTTTGCACTAAGTGCACCACAAGTACTTCCCCATCTGTTCCTGGCTGAGCGTGTGGAGTGTGAGAGCTCGGATGCCCCCCGGGGGCTGCCAGCTCCAGACTGAATCCTCCATGGAAACATCTACAGCAGAGATGTGTGTCTGGAAGCAACATTACAAAATGATTATGAAGTAATTCAGCTCACCCACTCTAGTATCTGCCAGCCCCACAGAGATGCTTCTGACATCCAAGGGCATTTCACACACCACTGTATGTTTGTAGGTAGACAAATTCAGACCTGAGTCTCTATTCAGTATGAGAGTGTAGACACCTAGAGCCCACTGTAGATATCCAAATGTCCACTTTTGAAGCTGAATCATACCCCTGGGGCTCAGCCTAAATATAGGCTGCTAGTGCCATCTAGATGCTCTGAAGTGCCTGAGGACCTTTAAGTGAGCCACATCCTCTGGACAGGCAGATGGAGGTGGGCTGGATATCCCTAGGTAGCTCTGATGGCTCAGAGAGCTGAATGGTGTCCCCAGCATCACTGGTCAGTGGAGTCAGCACTGAGACCAGCTGCAGAACTGGTCTGTTTGGGAGATTTGAGTCCCTTCATCTTTTACTGTCAGGCACTGTGAATTTAGTTATGTGCATTTGCATATTAAGGGGGTAGTTGAGCCTCACTTAATTTATTTTCCACAGGAAAAGCTGAAAGCACTAGTCTGTGCACTACAGGTTGGTAAAAATGAACTATTTCCTTTGGGTATTAAAAAAAAATACCATCATTAGAAATCAAAAAGGTTTCTAACAAAATGTTAAATTAATAACGTCTCTTTTTACTCATCATGTCTTTTCTCTTTGTCTCATCCTTTCTTTTCCAGTGATGAAAAGGAAACTAAAAGAGGAAACAGACAGTAGGATCACAGGAGAAAACATAGAAGCACCTGATAAAATGAGGGGGGAAAACTGGAAAGCAAACGCTTTTCTAAACTCTTTAGATCAATCACAACAACAAAAGTTTCCTTCCAGAGCCCACTGAATTCACAGCAGTGATTTCAGCTGTCTGCTTGCTTTTTGAAAATAATTTTTTTAACAAGCTTTCAGCTACTTTCAGGCTCAACCAAAACAACATTCAGAAAAGCTGATCTGTACCAACCACCCAAATGTGACTTCCAGTGTCAAACACAGCTCCGCCTTTTGCTACAGAAGTCCTTTCTATTGCAACTAGTATTTATGGACATAACAGCAAACCGGACAGGGGCTGACCATTAAACAGGTAGTTCCCAAATAGAATCATAGAAGGGTTGGAAGGGACCTCCGAGATCATCAAGTCCAACCCTTGATCCACTATCGCTGCGGTTGCTAGACCCCATATGGCACTGAGTGCCACATCTAGTCTTGTCTTAAAAACCTCCAGGGATGGAGAATCCACCACTTCCCTGGGCAGCCCATTCCAATGCCTGATTACCCCATCTGTAAAGAAATTCTTTCTAATATCTAACCTAAACCTCCCCTGGCACAGCTTAAGACCATGCCCTCTTGTCTTGCTGATAGTTGCGTGGGAAAAGAGACCAACCCCCACCTGGCTACAACCTCCTGACAGGGAGCTGTAGAGAGTGATGAGGTCTCCCCGAGCCTCTTCTCCAGGCTGAACAGCCCCAGCTCCCTCAGCCTCTCCTCATAGGACTTGTGCTCAAGTCCCTTCACCAGCCTTGTTGTTCTCCTCTGGACCTGCTCCAGCACCTCAATATCCTTCCTGAACTGAGGGGCCCAGAACTGGACACAGTACTCCAGGGGTGGCCTCACCAGCTCTGAGTACAGGGGAAGAATCACTTCCTTGGACCTGCTGGCCACACTTCCTGATTCAGGCCAGGATGCCATTGGCCTTCTTGGCCACCTGGGCACACTGCTGGCTCATGTTCAGATTCCTGTCAATCCAGATTCCCAGGTCCCTTTCTGCCTGGCTGCTCTTCAGCCACTCTGTCCCCAGCCTGTAGCGCTGCAGGGGGCTGTTGTGGCCAAAGTGCAGGACCCGGCACTTGGCCTTGTTGAACCTCATCCTGCTGGAATCAGCCCAACTCTCCAGCCTGTCCAGGTCCCTCTGCAGAGCCCTCCTGCCTTCCACCTGATTGACACTCCCCCCCAGCTTAGTGTCATCTGCAAATTTGCTGATGGTGGACTCAATTCCCTCATCTAAATCATCAATAAAGATATTAAACAGAACTGGGCCCAACACTGATCCCTGGGGGACACCACTAGTGACCAGCTGCCAACTGGATGCAGCTCCATTCACCACCACTCTCTGGGCCCGGCCCTCCAGCCAGTTCCTAACCCAGCAGAGAGTGCCCCTGTCCAAGCCATGGACTGCAGCTTTTTCAGGAGTGTGCCATGGGAGATGGTGTCAAAGGCTTTGCTGAAGTCCAGGTAGACACATCCACACCCTTCCCCTCATCCATCAAGCGAGATACCTGATCATAAAAGGAGAACAGGTTGGTCAGACAAGACCTGCCCCTCCTAAACCTGTGTTAGCTGAGTCTGATCCCTTGTCCATCCTGTAGGTGCTGTGTGATTGCACTGAGGATGATCTGCTCCATAAATAATGAGCTTTGCAGTCATGGTGGCACATTTATAAGTTTATAAGTGGTCAACTGCTGGTCAACAAAGCACTCCTGACTTTATAGTGCAATCAGCTGTATCAGGCTACTTTTTCCAGTGTAGAACCAAAATTTCTCTCCCTTCTTTTTGTATCTTCAAGGAAAAAACATGTCCCAGGATACTTTGTTTAGAAGTACTTAATAATAATAATAATAGAAAAAAAAATTATTTTAAAACCATTGCTGAAGCTTTCCACAAACTGGCAAGTACCAAAACAGGGCCGATCCTACTTTGCAGCTATCCAAAGACTGTATGTTCACGTTTTTATTACAAACTTCATTTTCTTCTGGTTTGGTACTTGTAAGCTTCCATACTCCCATGTTTTGATTTTGAAAATGCCCATTGCACTGCATATTGCACAACGTCTGCTCTCTGACCTGAAGGAACATGGGTGTGATGGAGGTTGAGGACCTGGTGACACAGCCTGTGGTTTCTCAGTGATCTCTGATAACAGAACCTGGAGCCTCTAACCTGGGTCTCTGTTTTCAGCCTCTCTACAAATGCATGTGCCCAGAGGCCACTGTGCACTTAATTAGGTGCTTAAAAGGGGACAATATCTTAATATATGCTGAAGCATACAATGTGCAATATGTAGGAGGACCCAAATGTAAAATGAATGTGGGCGTACCAGCAAAAGGCAAAACAAATTCTCATGTTACATCCCATTAGCAAGACACACAAGTCAAGAAAGAAATACATAAAGGAAGTTGTTGGCTATTTGTTAGGTCAGAAAAAACACCACATTCCTTCACACATATTTCTCCTCAGAGACATTAGTTTTCCCTTTGCAATAAAATGAATGATGAGGCAGATTGAAAAACTTTGTGTTCCACTTAAAAACAAGTTGTTAGGATATACCTTTAGGTAAGGTGAAATGAAGAAATGAACATCTACTGGATGAGAGGAGGGCTACTGCTCAGCTAAGGAGTGGAGAGCAAGGTCCATAGCTTCGTCTTGGGGTCTAGCATGGCCTTAGTCCAGAGAAGAGATCAAAACCAGCACCACAATTATCAAAATTATTTGATCCAGATCTAGACAGGAAACTAAGTGATTGATTTGCAGAAGTATTTTGTACCTAATATATGCTGAAGTTTTCAGAACCTGTGTCCACTTCTTTTGCTGAGCTCTGTAGCCTTGGTCTCACAAACAGAAGTGGTCTTGTTGGTCTTACTGCATTTAGTATTTATTCCTAAATGTTTAGTTCTTCTGATAATGTTTTGAAAAACTGGTCTTTAGTCAGGCTTAAAGGATGTTTGGCCTCCACTTCTTTCAGGAATGAGTTAGTCCACAGGTTATTAGTATTTACTGCTCATTGTTTGGGAACTACCTATTTAATGGCCACTCCCTGTCTGGTTGTAACATAAAGGGCTTTTATAGCAAATAGTGGAACTGCCTTTGACCCTGGAAATCACGTCCATAATGTGTGATTTGTCTCAAACATGCAAACAGTTTGCAACTCAGATCTCCTGTTCCTCCTTCTGACTTCTCGATATCACACTACGTGGTCAATAAATCTCTTTGAAACATCTTGGTTTAAAAAAAAGAAAGAAGATAAAAAACTCTACTGCAGAGGAATTATTTTCATACTATGAGAAAAACCGAAACTTTCTCAAACAAAGGCAGCATTACACAGAGGCAATGAATCTGAAGAAAAACACCATGACTGGAACTCTGCATAATGAATAATGACTTTGTTCTTTGTTCAAAAATCCTCTGTCCTGCAATGACTTTAAATCTCAGTAACAGAGTTGAGTTTATATTATACTGAATTTAAAAGCTATAAAATTAGATGTTCCCTGCTGTACTTCTATATGTTATCCCAAATCAGGTTACAGTGGCAGCGAATATAGCAATGTGACAAAACCTTTACTATATTATGCCATATTAATCTCCCTGTGATAAAATAAATATTGTGCTGCTGCTCAAGTGGATCTTATTCATGGAAATAAAACAACCAATAAAACATTCTCAGCCATGCACATATCCTAAGAACTCCTTGAATTTATTAATACAAAAGAAGATAATATGGTAATGCAAATAATACTTCAATTTCATCAGATCTTTTTTTTAAAAACTACAGAGAGTGAGCTCAACAGAACCTGTGAAGTCTGATACCTTAGAAGGGATTTGTCTCTCTGGTCTCAGTGTACAGGAACATGCCTCAGGATATGAGTGGTATCCAGGAGAGGGAGAGGAGCACAGAGTTGGCAAGAATTCCTTCAGGCAGCACAACACATGAAGTCCACAGTTCATTGTCTGCTCATTACTGTTTCCTGCCTTTACATCTGTTCACAGGAACTACCTGCCACTGAGACTGAGATACAGCTGGTAAACAGTTTTCTGTCAACATCTCATTTTGATGTCAAATTGGGTGTTCAAACCAAGCAAAAGAGATTTGAGAAAAATCTGATTTTTCATTTGAAAACTCAAGTCTCAATTTTTGGCACATTGGGACTGTAAAATTTTCAGGTTTGGAGAAAACCAGCTTCTTTTGATTGGCAGAAGTCACTATCCTGCTGGGGTCCATACAATACAGAGTGCTCTGAGCCACTGCACTTCAGAGATTTTGGTGACAGTGTCATCTTGTCTACACCACAACTACTCCCATGAGCCTCCACATCCTGACTGGGGCCCAAAGAGGTAAAAAATAAGTTATACTTAGAAAATCAATGGAAGACTCAATGACAACAAGGTTTTTTGATTCCAGTTCTTTTCCAGATCGCTGATGTCCTAATAATCTTCTGGATGATTCCCTAATAAACATAGCAGTGCTATGAATGTGTGGACATTTGAAGACCCTGCTGTCTAAATTGTCATCATAATATAATCTCATGGTTGAAACATTAATACATTTAATTAGCTTCTAAAAAATAATTCTTATCTGTATCAAGCCCATTTGCACAATTTAAGGTCAGGCTCTCTCTAATGAGACCACCATCCACAGTTGCACAGACTGAAAATTTGCTTTTGATATTGTATTTTCTCAAAGTCCATAACCCTAATAATTCTAATAAATATGATTTGTGCCCAGATCATCAATTTATTTTCCTGCAGGATGTTTCTTCTGGTTTTATTCTGTTCTGTTGTTATTTGTTGGAGTTACTTTGGATCAAAAGTCCAACATAAATAAATAACATGCAATGCAGTGTTCCTCTCTTATTAGATTCTGGGCCTCTGGAACTCAAAAAATAAAATTATGTTATTGTTACAATTCTTATCTTTCTAATGGTTTATTAAGCCAAGCAAAGGAACCTTTGGAACAAACTTCACTCAATGTTTTTGCACGTCCTGCAACTAAGAAAAACCAACCATCCAGTAATATAACATAAAAACTCTTAAAATTACCTCTATGAAATGGCCTATAAGCTAGGATAGCTGTCTGAGAAAAGTTCTGCTTACCTTATTTTCTCATTTTGTCTTCACCTTTCAGGTACCTGCTTTGACTATTGGTCATGTTTGGCTTGTCAGATTCCCTGGGGCAGTGACTGTGCTGTATATTTTATTCTGTTTGCACAGTGCCCAGTGGATAAGGTCTTTGCCCTTGAGAAAGGTCACTGGGCACTATTGCCATGAATCCAAGCAGCACTGCCAGGCATCCTAATGTCACTTTCCTCTTTGCCACAGGCTGCTCTTCCTGTCTCTAATTTGAAAAGAGGAAAAAAGGGTAATGTAATACCATTACCTGTATGAAACATGTTATGTGCCTTACATGCCCTGGAAAGATGAACCCGAATATCCATATCTTTTTCTTTGTGGGCCTTGTTGCTATATTGGGAATGGCAAACTATGGCACACCAGAATTTGTCCATATGACTGCCTTTTCCCACAAGGGTTTTCTAAGGTTTCCATGTCGGCTGGTTTGGAAAAGAACTCGACAGAGACTGAAAGCACTGTGCACAGATGCCCACGATGGATTTCATAGAATCACAGAATGGTTTGGGTTGGAAGGGACCTTAAAGACCATCTAGTTCCAACTTCCCAAGCCATAGTTAGGGATTCATTATGCTAGAACAGGTTGTTCAAATGCCCATCCAACCCAGCCTTGAACACTTCTAGGGATGGGGCATTTGAGTTGCTGCAGCAGCAAATAGATGCTTTTGTGAGGTCAGAGCATTTGCACCCAATTCACCTACACTGAACCAGAGAGTTCAGCACAGTGATTTCCTCTTGGCTCAGGAAAGGTCACTGCAGACAAACACAAAACTATTTATGCTGACATAACGTTGCCCAGGGCTCTCAAATGGTCCAGAAAAACAGTAGTGTTTCATACTCACACTGGGAGCACAGCCTGACTTCTCCAGTGTCCACTGAGAGTCCAGGAATGCAGTAACTGATTTTACAGTGTGCCCTGTACAGATGGGGATTATAGTTAGAGGGAATCAACTGCCCAGCTCCCTCCACTGTGTTTGGATCTTTCTTATTTAAGTCATCCTTTCAGGCATATCTCAGCCTTACAGATCTTTCTCTGTATGAAAAGTGGAAGGCAGATACTGCTTTTGCATAACAGCGTCAACTTCAGAAGTCATAGGTAAAAAAACAGGTGAGGCTAAAAAATATCTGTATGAGCCTTTACAAGACAGTGAAATGCAGCAAACAAAGGCATAATGTTTACAGCTTTCCTACACTTAAGGCAAAATTCCCATTTCATTGAAAGCAGTGGAAAAGTTAATTTTATGTGGAGTCAAGATTTCACCTCTTTTTCTTTTCTCCAATACTGTGTCTTCACACAAGACTATAAATTAAATCCAAATGGTCCTTATTTGATATGAAGACATATCAGCTTCTGACATTTTGGAAAGGCCTCACTATCAAATTTTGTACAGGCATCCAAAGAAAAGGTTTGTTAGAAATTTCCACAGAAAAAAGCAAGGATATTTTTCATTCAAATATGGATGAACTTCACAATAAATTATAGTACAGGGTTTTTTAAAGCACATGAGTTTATATATATGCATAAACATACAATCACACTGCAATCTGGAGCTCAAAACATTATTTATTACGTTTGATCGGGTAAAACCAAAGAGCCACCAAGAATGGTGGCCCTGGTGTCACGTGGTGTAGAAATTCAAAGCAGTTAGTGGTCTCTGCTCTGCAGAAAAAAACTAAGAATTATTATCACATTCCCTTTCCTGAATCCAGAAAATAAAAAATTAAGTAAATACACCTAGTCTTGGTAAAGAAAAGAAAATCATGTTGGAGGGGTTAAGAATACTTCTGCACTGAACAGTATTACAGACCTTTTCCATGACTCCCTACATTTTCCATGACTCCCTGAACCTTTTCTGCTTTAGCAAGATGCTGTAATTTAGACAGATATTCAATAATTGCATAAACCTAATAAACATGCATAAACCTTCATTTGCCTCCCCTGTGCTCATGCATTATGATGAAGCCTTTAATTACAGGTGAACATATATTATTATTTTTACAGGTTTCACAAGGCAATGCAGAGGACAAGGTACACTGAGCAAACCTCTGAATAGTATTTCCTCATAGCTGCACACTGTTTCTGCACTGTGTATAACCTTGCTGTACAATTCAAAACCCTGCTAGGAAAATAAGACTGTTGGTTTCATCACATCCAATGCTACAAAATCCTGCAAGCTCCACAAAGATGCACAAATTTCTTTTCATAAATCTGCTGTGACATCAGAGCAGTCCTGGATTTATTTTATTGAGAGAAGAACCGAGGCCGGGAGGACTGGATCAAAAGAACAATTTAATTTTTGACATCTCAGAATAAGGACACCATATTTCATTTTTCTATTCTCAAGGTTTTTATCAGTCCACAGCACAGCTCTCTCTGACTTTAGCTGCAGCTAGCAGCGATGAGCCCTTCTGCAAGTCAGATGTGCTGTCCCATTTCCTCCCACATGCACACCCGCTCCTCCTCCTCCCTGGGGGAATCAAGGAGGAGAAAGTAAGGCAACCCTCCTCTTCCAGCCTCCTGAAACACTCTGGGAAGAAACTGTCTCTGGGCAAGTCTGGCAGAGACCGTCCATCTCAAGCAGAATCAGAGCCAACAGAATCTGGGAAGAAATCAGCTGCCAAATTTCAATGAGTTTCTTGTAAGACACCAGAATTTTCCAAAACTCACAGTTTCTCCCATATGGAAACTTCTACAGGAACAGCAAATTAAATATCCCAGACATAAAGGCAATGCTTCTTACCAGTGCTAAACCGACAGTCATAAAGATGCTGTAAAGTTTGATGTAGCATCCCTTTTTACAATGCACAAAAAATATCTTCAGATTTCATTTTCTGAAATGGTTTGTTGGTTTTGTTGAAAATTGAAAAAGATCTGGTGGCAGATTTTTGAGTTGGGACAAGGGTTAAAATTTTGCCAGTAGTGTCTAATTAGCATTAATGACAGACATCAGTACCAGTCCTGCCTGTATGTGATCCAGAAGGACCTGCCCACTTACTGTCACTAGGGGATATAGGTGTGCAGCAATTTTTTTTTTTTTAAACAGATCCCTCTGTATGTTGAGTCTCTTGTTTCTCCTAATACCTGCCAAGAGGCAGCAGAGCAGCTGAGATCTGAAGTTTTAAGGTACCAGAGACTTAAGGAGGATTTTGCACCAAGACTGAGAGGGCTATGTCCTCACTCCTGCCTCGCTGCATCCCCGCTCCCTGTGCACAGACACTGCCAGCTCCTACCATTCCTGCTGATGCAATCACCCCAAAATACAATGAGTGACTTTCTTTTCAGGTAGTCAAGACTCAGCTCATTAACTAACAGTGGTAGCATCACTTCCAGCTGCCACTTCAGTCAAAGGCAATTCTCTACCCAGCTTTGCAGGGAAATGGGGCTGGGTTCAGGAAGGACATGTCCTCAACCACCTTAAAACAAGTAGAAAAAGGGACTGCAGAAGAGCTAACAGTAACATA
The DNA here is from genome assembly GCF_001604755.1 of Lepidothrix coronata. NCBI lineage: Eukaryota > Metazoa > Chordata > Aves > Passeriformes > Pipridae > Lepidothrix > Lepidothrix coronata. The sequence goes on along the minus strand of NW_016690247.1, from coordinate 4,339,762 downwards.
CACGAAAAATGTTATCTGCTTGTGGGTTTGGAAGTGTCAGGTAACTCATGGAAGTCACCTGCTCTGAAAATCGTAGAATCATTAGGGTTGGAAAAGACTTCTAAGATCATCAAGTCCAGCACTTAATCCAGCACTGCCAAGTCCACCATTAAACCATGTTCCTAAGTGTCACACCTACACATCTTTTGAACACTCCTAGGGATGGTGATTCCATCCCTTCCCTGGGCATCCTATTCCAATGCTTGACAACCCTTTCAGTGAAGAGTTTAGATAAACTTGTATTTGGTTGTTTGTAGGATGCTGTATATTCATAATATGCTAAGCAAAGGCAACATGCAGAGGACTGTGAACCAAAGCAGGTGTGGGTTTGTCAGTAGATTGCCCAGCTAGGTACAACATTGTTCTGCTCACTCTGAGGCAAACAGGAGCTGAGTAGCAGCAGCACAGCCCCAAATCCAAGCTGAGCAGCCTGCTGAGATGGGAGCATTAGCAAGGGCTGCTGCACAGTTGGCTTGGGCTGAGCAAACAACTCCCACCTTCCTGCAGTGGGCCAAGGCTTCCTCTGTAGGCTCTCACAGTGCTCTTTCCATCAGCACATCTGAAGCATTCATGAAATGAAAGCTCCATATCCCACCTACGCCTGGGGGAAGCCAAGGCACTCTCTGGGCAAAGCAGCAGGGCATTGGCAGAGCTGAACACTGAAAGCTGCTCTTCCAGGCTGAAGTCAAGGGCACTGAACTGTGAAGTACAGCTGCAGTGCTTGGCTGGCAATATTATTTTACTATGTGTTTTGGTTTTTTTTGTTAATGAGCCTGAGGACGTCTAGGTTTGCATTAAGGGCTACTTTGTGTGAGCACTTAAACATCAACATTCAGCTGAACAGAATATCTTCCGTAAGAATGAACCTGTGCCAAATTTGTGCAGTGCCCAGTCTTCAAAAAAACATCCTTCTCACCTCTCATGAATTAAAAGTCATTCCCATGTGGATCCCTTTGCACTATAATTTTCTGAGTCTTAATGTTTCAAAGGTGTGCCTCTGCACTTACACACCCATATTCCACATGGGGAGGCACGTGGTATGCTCTAGCAGAGTATGGGAGAATATTTAGGGAAATAACATTCCCTAGATAATAAGGGATAAATAATACAGTGGAAGGAGATTCACTTAAAATAGAGTTGTTTGGTTTTATTTGATTTCAATGTGCCTCTACTGTACTCTAGTTGATATGAGCAAGAGCCTTCTGTTTACTCTTATAATCTCTATTTGTATTTATGTTTGGGGATTTTCACAGGTAATAAAGAGAGAAGGGTACTCAGACGGAGAGGGGAAAAAAGGTGCCTGTGCAACACCTCAGATATAGTCCTGCATTTTGTAAACTAAAGTTTTTATCAGCATCACCTCATAGCTAACTGTTAAGTCTAAGAGTCAATGATTGGGAAGAGGTGGGAAGAAAAGTCTAATCTGTTGATTTATTAAAATATGTTAATCCTTTATACTGTAAACCTTGAACAGGATGTGTGTGTAGGCAGTTGTTTGCATCTGCTGAATGTCCTATTCATGACTGCATGAAGTGGAAAGGAAGGCACTGGAGGGGGAAGTTGGGCATTACTTTCACCCAACTGACATAGAAAATGCAGCTTATACTGCCAAAAAATTAAATGTTCTTGTTCTGTTGGACACCTTGAGTACATTTATATTATCAGACAGCTTAGTATCACACTTCATGCCCTGGGGATCACTTCCTGGAACAGTGGTCTGGATGCAGCCCTTAAGATTGGCTCAACTTTGATCTCTGAGGAGCTCTTAGGGACTTGCTTCTCCAGGGCAGAACTTCTACATCCTGTCTCTGGTTCCTTCTTCACTCACAAAAACAACATTTAGTACTACTCTCTCAGCTGCAGGAAGTTGGGGATGCCAAAATAAGATATTAGATGCTGATTATTACAGGTCGACATAGGTAATTGATATGAAAGTGCATTGGGAGCAAATGCAATCATTCCACTCTGCACATCTCTGTCAGGCTCTCTCAAGCCACATGGAAATAATGCAGCATCAGTGGACTGGTTCACATTGGGAAAGTTTCCCTCCTGCCAGCAAAAAAAGCACAGCCAAGGTGTTTCAGTTATTTTCTTTTTTTTCCACACAAAGATCAAATTTAAGAGTTTTTGACCACAGCTTGAAACCCAGTAACAGTGGTGATGTATCAGCTGGCAACTTTACTTTCAGCTGTGGTTTGGTTATCTTTGAGACATCTCAGCTGGGGACTTATGGGACTCTTCATGATCTGCTTTTAAGGTCTTAAGAGGAAATTTAAGACACAACTTTTGCTTTGAGAACACTGACACAAGCAAAATAAGACTGATGTGGCAGCATTTTATGCTTCCCTCAAATGTGCTTCCCTCAAATGTGCTTCCCTCAAGTGATCCAAAGAAATTTAAATTCAAGAACATCAGTTCCAACTAAAAAACATTTGCAAATCAGTATCTGAAACGCACAATGAGGAGTCAACCATCTTCTTCCGTTTGGTTCAAGAACTTGATAGTTCTTATTTTGGTGTTTCCCATTCCAAATTTCCCTTCCAAATACTAAGAAAAAAAAAAACAACCTCAAACACAAAACCAACAAACAAACAAACAAACCCCAAACACAAAACCAAAACAACCAAAAACCCAAGAATACAATTTTTACTCCGAGTTCCAGTTATTGACAAGTACACAAAAACATGAAACTTGTCATAAAGAACAAGTTTTTGGTTCTTTTTTGCTTCAGCTCAGCTGCTGCTATCATCTGGTATAAGACTAGTGAGGATTATGCAGGCTTTTTTGCTCAGGTAAATGAACTTTATTAACTGACCAAGGAATAACAAGCCTAGAAAAAGAATTAGCAACTGGCAGAGAAGTAGATGATAGAGAATTTAACAATCTCAGAACATACAAAACAATTTGTAATTTAAACTTCTTTTATTTTTCTCATAACACTACTGCTGATGCTCAGTTGTGTTTAAGGATGCCTTTACCCCCTCTCCCAAGAAGTGTCACCCAGAAAAGGCTCAGCTCTCAATCTCTGATGAGAAGCTTTCAAACAGTGAATGGGGAGTGGGGCAGCTGTTGCAGTAAGACTATTTTATTCCTGCATGGACCACTTCTCTGCAAGCAGTGTACAGAAAGCTGCTGTTTTCATCTATAGCTGAGAAAGGTTCAAACCAGATTTGATTCCTAGAATGACCTTCACTATTAAATGCTCCATGAAACATCCCTTCTGCTGTGTGAAAATTGCTCATTTCAGATGTATCTCCACTAGGTCTGTGAGTGTCACAAAATTTAACAGAGAGTATTCAGGGTCATGCTGTAAGTGCAATACATGTCCAAAATGGAAAAAATGTCTCTGTAACTTAAAATTGCAATTAAAGAGTCTGATCCGGCAGCACAGGCAGTTTTTTACCCATGCCAAAGATGTGACATTAGCACCTTCCATTACGCTTTATTATTTCTGATTGCAAGGAAAATATATGGGGATGAACCTTGTTCTGAGATTAATCTGCACTGTGCTGCTTATGTCACAGCTTTGAAAACAGGGAGCCAGAGCAGCCTGGTAGCTCAAAGAGACTGGTAAAGAACAGCCATACGTTTTGTTATCTCCTGACTTTTGGAAAGCTCGTGATGTTTGGGCACTTGGGACCTGACTCCTCAAAGCCTGAGAGGTGCCTTCTGAGCCCTTATCGTGGTCCTGACATCATTTACTCTGCTAGGACCTCATTTTGAGTGGCAAGAACTCTCTTGGAGCCCTTTGGATTCAGATACTGAAAAGCATCCTCAGAAAAGTCAGTGAGACTATTGGAATAACAATCTTGTTTATGATAATTGAATCTATTTGAATATTTGCATAATATTTGAGAAGGGCTGAAAAGCAGACAACCTGTGTTCTCCTCTCATGGATCCTTAGAAATTTTGGGGATGGAAAGGAAAAGTCAGAGTATAAAATTGCCCTTTCCAACTTTGATGATGATCCACAGCTGAAAGGGATCCCACAAGTTTCCTGGCTTCAGCACACCCTCATCCCTGGACCCAACAACCCACCAGGATTAAAGTCCCTCCATCTGTATGTACATGAATGACACAAATCCATGGATCATATAATCACACACAGAAGCTCAGAGGCTGAGCAAAACCACTCCCTGCCCTTTCCCAAGGTCAGTGGGCTCCTTCTGGGGGCTGAGCTGAGACACACTCTGGATTTCACTGACTAAGCTGTATTCACCTCTAGCCATTCAATGACCTTCAAGCTGCCTTGGCGTCCCATCTGGTCAGTCCAGAGGCTTTGGGTTTACTGGAGGTCATGCATCAATCCCAAAACCTACACCTGCCCACTCTATGGGAATGTCTCATACTCTGATATGCCCACACAGAGGCATTGTAACTGAGCCCCAGACAACTACTGACTGAACAATGGGAGCCGAGACTAGTCTTAACGTGTCTTAAATTTAAACTGAATCCCACCCGTTTTTTGATCCTTATGTTTGTTCATCAGTCTTGGAAAACAGGAGCTAACACAACCAAAATAGCACAAAACAAGTATGCCAAGAAGGATGTCCTTTTCCCCACAGAGTGGTGGGTTTTAAGTGGTTGAAGTGGAGACACTATAGCACAAAACCTGTGTGATTCATTCAGGAAAACATATAAAGTAGGAAAAGGGAAGCTTCTCTTTCCACAGATGTTCTCTTGAGGGCACCACAAACAAAAATGTTGTCTTGGTCTGTTACAACACATCCTCTGGAAGAAACAAGATTTTATCTTAGATACATGAAGTTTTTAAGCCTTGAAGGAGCCACAAGGCCACGTAGGGTGTTCTGACCTCCTGCATCACACAGGCTCCTCCCACAGAGCTGGCTTCAATCACCAGTGTCTATTTGACATTATGCATATCATTGTGGAAGACAAATACCTTTAACCAGCTTTAAAACCAGTGGACAACCTACCAGTATCACATTTTTCATCACAAAATAGCTTTACAGATTCAGTTTCTAATCACAGGCTCATTTTTGCTTTTTCTGCCACAGCAGTCAAGTCTCAGCAGTATCTTCCCCATGTAGTTTTCAACAAACTACTCTTTAATATTAAGAGCTTAATAAAATCTTTTCCTGGATAAATTAAATATTTCCATCTGAGGTGTCTTTCTCAAAAAGACATTCTGAAAACCTCCAATATGTCTTGCTACACTTTGCCAAAACCTGTTTTTTTCAACAACCTCTTTTAAAGTTGGACACAGCACAGTGCCCACCAAATTAAGCTGCCCTGCCTCCTTAATATTCTCCTACTTCTACAGTCAGGATCCTATTCTCCTTGTTATCTATTGATTGACTAAGAATTCCCAGCAAATGACTCTGAAAGTAATTCACTGGAGGAAATATTTCACTACATTCTGCACATGCAATTACCACTACTGTAAAACCGAGAGGGAAAGAGTCGTTTAATGAATTCAACAGTATTTATCATACTGTATTCACGAAATTAATATTAAATGAGACAATACTGTATTTAAAATTTCATTTTGTCCTCTCTTTCCTCTAAGCTTTAAGCCTTCTAACACAAAATAGAAATGGGTCCAGAAAGCAAACTAGCAGATACTCAAGGCTGTGTTAATTGGGCTCCCTGCCACAGCCACACATAACACTATTTACAGCCAGATGCTAAAAATTAATTGTATCTGTGGCTGAATGGAAACCAGCAAGGAGCTTCAAATGGGAACAGGAGAACTGAGCTACAGAGGTTATCCCGTTCATACGTCATTTGACAACACCCTGGGAAATCTTCTGCATTTCCCGCAAATAAGCTAATTAAAATGAGGGGAAGAGGGAAAGGCATTTGTCAAAATACATGCTGGAATTATGTAAATAAGCGAGAGAAAACAAACCTCTGTGCTTGCTCTTGGGAAAATAACAAAAAGCTGCCTATTTACAGCCAGCTCCCCTGGCCTCACCTGCTCTGAGCAAGGACTCTGCTCTGTCCCAGCTCTCTTCACACTTTACATCCAGTTTACCCAAAGTTAGTATCACTAATTGCAATGGTGTACCTCCAGCTGGAGAAGGAAATCCCATCCCTGCAAGTGTTCAAGGCCAGGTTGGACAGTGTGTTGAGCAACCTGATCTGAATTTGGGTTGACCATTGTTGAAACACTGATGGGGAAGAAAGTGACCAAACAGGTGAAGGCACCTCTAATACTGAAAGAGTGAAATCCTAGTGGGGGACAAGGAGTAGGACAAATTTGGATAAAGAGTTTTGTCCTTTGTAGAGTAACTGCAAGATGCCCTGTTGTACATACAATTTAACTGTGGGTGAAATTAGTAACTGTACTTACCTAAACTGGGATACCTTAGCAAACCAAAGGTGTTTATTTCTGGGAAAAAAGATCCTGTAACCAAAAAAAGCAGCCAGCATCTAATTATCTTAGTTAGCTCTTTGATGGCATTTAAAAATTACATGGAAAAATGAAGCGGCCCTGCCTGTGCATTTCTTTGTTTGTTTTCTCCCAATCCAGACCCATTAAACCTTTTTGTCACTGTGGCTGGCAACGTAAAATTCAAAACAATGTCTGTTTCGATTCTCACACAGTTCTTCTGAAGTATGAGCTGAGATGAGGTGGTGGTCAAGCATTTGAACAAATTCTCTAGGGAGGTGGTCACGGCTCCAAGCCTGTCAGTGCTGAAGAAGCATTTGGACAATACTCTCAGATATATGGTTTAACTTTTAGGCTCCCCTGTGTAGAGTTAGGAGTTGGTTTTGATGACCTTCGTGCATCTCTCCCCACCCAGGATATTCTATAGCAGAAGGTGTCGCTGCCCATGGCAGGGGGGTTGGAAGTAGGTGATCTCTAAGGTCACTTCCAACCCGAACTATTCTATGATTCTATAAAATCCTCCAAGAGTATCAAATATTTCTTCAGGTGTCTCATTATCAAGCAAACAGCATTCACTGGAGTACTGCAGGATGGAGGAGCTTTAATCATCCCCTTCATATCCTACTCAAGACAACTTAGCTGTGATACAGTGACAAGGCAGACTCCCTCCCTGCCCCTGCCCTCCACACCCCGCCCCAGTCTGAAGCAGAATAGCCCTTTGGTCAACTGAGCAGTCCTGTTATAATTTGTTGACCGGGAAAACAGAAGAAAGTCAGCTGGCAGAGTGATTGCGTAAAAGAATGATTAATGACAATATCTGAGCTATTTTCTTGCAAAAGAGGTTATTGGGAAGGACACATCGAAATTAACTTTCTTCACTTACTTATTCCATCTTCAGGAATTGATTACAGTTCCAGAAAGGAGGAGATAAAAGCCTGTGAAAACTATAGAAGATCTTAAAGAAGTGGCCACAAACCCAAGCCACATACTATGATGGAAGGTTTCAAGCTGCATGATAGGGTAAAAAATCAAGGTGAAGGATAGATATTCAGATGGTAAAGCCACGAAGATTGTTGGACTGTTTCTCCTGAGGCAATATCCTCAGGAGCTTATTTCTCTGGGTTAACAAGATTTGGGAACCGTCACTGGCAGCAGGACTTTAACCAAGAGTAGCAGAGGTGGCAACAACAAGGGATGCACCACTATGGAACTCAAGCAAGAGCTGCATCACTCAAAGTGAGCCCTGAAGGGACTGTAAGGGATATTTGCACAAGGAGGGCACTGTTGTGCTGGGTCAGGTCTCATTTATATCACAGGTCTGAGGGGTCGAGCAAAAAATGAAACGTTTTTGTCCCACAGCACCCCCAGACCCATTATAGGTCAAACCCTGAGCACAGGGCTCACACAACTGCTTCCTCCTTTCCAATCAATGCCTGCACCTTACACACTTGCAGTGCATGGTTACAACCTCTCTCATGCCCCCAAATACCACAGAATAAGCAGAAGTGCTTTGGCAATCTGCCTGCCATCTGTATCCAGCATGCAAGGGAAAAGGCCCCAACAGAAGTGGTATTTTTGGCAGGAGAGAAGCATGGCATGCGCAAGACCTGATGTTCAGGAGATGCCTCTAGAGTGGACCATTTTCCCCACTTCAACATCACCACCAGTGACAGCTTAGAGGTGTCAACACTCTCACATCATCTGGCTAGACATGGGTCCCACACAGAGACCGCTGTAGTACCATCCCCTGAAGAAGAAAATCCTTCAGAGCTCAGAACCCAAAGTGCACAGGGAGAGGAAATTTCAGACATATCGTGCAATGCCTGAAAGGGAAGCGAGAGAACACCAGTAGGAGACAGATCCAGGGGCTCCAGCGATGGTCATCAATGAGCACAGATATTATCAATGCACAGCAGGACTATTTGTGAATGCAGGAATGACTCAGCCGGTGCCACAGCAGAGACTGTGCAGCTGATATATCCTCTGCATAGAAGATAAAAGCTTCAAAAATAAGTCTACAGACCTAAAAACAAAGGCAAAATCCAATGCAGACTCTGACTGCAAGAGAAGAAAACATCCAGAAGAAACTTTGTCATTTGATGAATGCAAAAAAACAATAATCCACCATTTTCTTAAGCCATGTTCAGGGAGATTTAAAGGCTTTGGAAGAGGAAAGTAGATAGAATACATATCTAGGATTGACAAAGTGAAGAGATCAGTAAGCCTGACCTACACTTTGCATGCTTGAAGAGTCTACAAGAGATTATTTCATTTTGAAAAGGGGACTATCTACCTGTATCAATAGTGATTTTAAAGTCACAATCAATCAAATCTCAAAAGTATGAAACTGCATCCTTCCATGGACAAAAGAGTAACAGGAAGTGTTAGATCAGTATAAAAACACTTCTGAGATGGGCAATCGTCAGTTTTATTGGCAGATGAGCCGGGAAAATATGAGGTCCTAGAAGAAGCACTTACAAGGTCACTATCTGAAATAGCATCAGAACTTGAAATCTTCCATCAACTTCCATCTAATCCCTGCCTGAGTGTCTTTTACCCAGTCTAGTCCCAGCTCCAGTGTGTGTTTAATTGTAGGCTACATATTAAAGTTCAAATGTCCAAAAGCATCTCTTTAACTAACGAATTCATGTCTGACTGTTTGTGTTATCTGGATTCCATGGCTCTTTTAAGAAGCCACACAAGGTCAGCAGGACTTAAAGACATCCTCATTTCCTTTGTGGGCGAGATCTAGACACACGTTACATGCATTTAAGAGTTTTGCTGACCTAAAACTTTAATCTCCTTGTAATTCACTCCCCACCTCAAGACTGGAGGCAATAATGTTTTCTTTCCACCATTTGTCTGTCTTATTAACTGTAGTTTCTTTGGATGCAAAGTCTTTGTTTGCAAGGACAGAAAATTCCCTAGAGCGAGAATTGTATCTCATTATCTGTTTTAATAATGCATAAAAAAAGATTGTGGAATAACCTAATACAAAAAGCAAAATCAAACAAACAAAAACATAACAAAATTAAACTCTTCTCAAATGTACATTCCCTGTTCCTCAAAAGATCAAAACCAAATGGTTTTGAAAATAACTGTGAACAGACAGGAAATATATCTCCCCAGAATGCACTACTCAAGGAAGAAGCAACAGCTCTGAAAAAACCTGGGAGCTCCACATGAATTCTGCAACATATCTATCGGTAATGCTGACTCATGACGTATTTGCAAGCCATGTACATAGCATTTCACCGGGTGTGCCAGCGGGGATTGCGCCCTCGTGGGAGAGGAGAGGGGGAGCTTCGGAGAGAACAGAGGTTTGCCAGTCCGGTTTGGGGGAGGGGAGTGGTGTCGAGCTGGCCGTGGGGGTCCTTGGACCGGCGGGAGGGCAGGTGGGACAGCCCTGTATGGAATATCGCAGGTGAGTGGCACAGGGGAGGATCTGTGGTAACACAGTGGGGGAGGATAAGGTCAGGGTGGATAGTGGGTTCTTTTGGCGGGGTTGGGGCGTTTTGGCCAGGCTGGGGCCATGGGAGGTACCCGAGCCCTGGGTGGGTGCAGGGGCCAGAACGGTCTGTTTTTGGTTCACCTGTGGCTACTGCCCAGGTTCGGTTTGTTTTGGATTTATTTATTGCATCCTGTAAGGGTGGTCAGGACAAAGGGATGTTCCTGGGTATTTCCCTGGCATTGACTATAGCTGGGTGGCAGAAAAGTAGGGAGTGAAAGGCTTGTCCTAACCGTTTTAGTGGGAAAGAAGCCTGTGTACCCCTATGCGGTTGTGAGCTACGCTGGTGATGGTACATGCCTTTGGTAGGGTCTCCCATGCCAGACAGGTCAAAACTGAAGGGTCAGATAAATATGTCCATGGGCAGGATGAGCTCGTTAGCCTTCTGGCAGTCATCCTAAGAGAAGGACAACTCTAATTCCAAACCTGGGCAGATGGAGCTCACTTAGCCCTGTAAGGTCATCCATCTAAGAGACGGTCACTCTAATCAAACCTACATCCTGAGGATCTCGCTGCCACCGTCCAAGCTCACTCGGCCCTGGCAGATGAACCTTAGGATTAAAGGGTGGGTCCAGTTTCGTGCATACTGCATCTCACCTAAAAAAATCCACTGTGCAGGCTTGAACATAGCATTTGATATTTAAAAGCGAAAACAAGAAAATATGACTGAAAGTTGAATTAATATGTTCTTCTCAAAATGTACCCAGAATAATACCTGTATTTCTGTATTTCAGTCCCAGCATAGACAATTCAGTACTATTTCTTTTCAGCATTACAATTCTCCAGGAGATTAACCTCCTGTTTAACTCTGATTTGTGTCCAGAAGGTCCTGATTCTCTTCCAGAGAGCCATCAGCTCAGGCAATCCTCTTTGCGCCAGACTAGGCTATTGTAAGAGTCTCTGTGAGGTATGGGCCACCAGTCTGGGTCCAAGTGCTCCTCTTATACTTGCCCATATATGCCCCCTCTTCCCTTGCCTGATGCTCCTTTTCCCACCCTCTTTTCCTGTAGCACACACCAGCAATGTATCTCTGTTGGGCCACAACAAATGAAAAACTGTCACGTCCCCAAATGAAACTGATGATTTCTCTTTTAAAATTAAACCAAAATGGGGTGCATTTTGGAAGCTCACAGTTGACCATCCAAGCCCTTGGGAGGGGGTATCTCTAGAAATGACTTAAGCAATGTTGCCTAAGTGCCTATGACACTCGTAGTTTCAAGGTTCCCAGCGGTTTTTGGGCAAAGTCCCTTTTTCAAACCTCAAGGAATGAAGCTATTTCACTCAGGGCCTCTGCTTTGAAGGTACTTTGTGTTAAAGCTTCTATCCCTGGATTGAGGATTAGGCCTTATTCTTCCTCTGATATTTTGCTAGTCTGAAAATATTCCTGAAATCTACTGCCCTTTTCAGTCCAGGAGCACCGGCAGGGCTAAACCCTGGGTCCTTACACTGGTGGGGACGTGGCCTCATAGTTAATCCTATTTAAGACTGTGACTAAGAATTTCTTATTTCCCAATAAAAATACACCATTTCCTGACACTCAATGTCAAACTGAGTCAGGCATTATTGCTCTACTTAATGCCTCCCACCCAGGATGTTAATTACTCAAGTTATGGAAGTACTTGTGCAATAAGGAAACTGGGGCACAGAGAGTGAGATGTGCAAAGAGACATAAGGAAGGCTTCTGCTCTTTTCCCAAAAGCCATAGTCCTACAGGTGAGGCATCTATAATCATTTTCCCAGTCTCAAACTGGAGTCTACACAATTGGCCCAAACCTCCTGTACAAGCAATTCAGATACCTCATTTCAATTTCTAGAGTTAACCTACAGTAGCTGATATCCTGTGAGGTGGTGCCTGCAAGGATACAAACCTGAAAAATCCACTTCCACTCCTACCTGCATCACTAAGCTTCAAAGGACCCAAAGAAAATAATTTTCTCTTAACACATTATTCTCCTTGGAAAAACACTTTGGGAAACCTTGCAAAGCAGGGTTATATACGAGCTAGAAATTATTATTATCATTATTATTACTAGTACTACTAGAAGTCCCCCAGATAGGCTTCATAGCCCTGCACAGTACAGCACTGAGCAGTAAAAAAAGAGGTTTTGCACCAAGAAATACACTTTAAAACAAGCATAGTGATGAACCACTTAACCATCACATTTTGCTTTACCATTGCATGACTGCACGTAGCATAAAAATATTAATTAATTCCCACACCAGCAGGAGGGGAGGAACTGCCAGATCAGCTCAGCCTTAGGTCTCCGTAGTTACAGCATCTCATTTCCCACAGGGGAGTTCAGAGGAAGGTACAAGAAATCTCACAGCTACCCAGAACAGAGGAATCCAACCTCAAGGAAATTCTCCTTGTAACCCCGTGTCACTTGGAAGCTAAAGCTAAAATGATAAGGCATTGTTCCTCATCCATGGCAGACAGGCAGCACCTTGTCAATCTGACAGCTAAAAAAGAAAGGGATGCTAAAGGATTTGCCTAAGGCATTAGGTGTTTGCATCGAGGAAACTCCCTACAATGTGACCACATCAGTGAAAAATCCATAATGCAGTCATCTGCATTGGCTTGGGGCAGGGCTTAAACTGCTGCAAACCCCACCAGAGCCTATTTTCAGATTAAAAGACATCATCTGTATGTGCAAACTGCCTTAGGAGTGGCACAAGTGACAGCTCCCAGTACCAACCACACCAGACCAGTCCTGTGCTTGATCAGCCAGAATCTCAGCAAAACCCATGTCCTGTTGTGTAACATTTTGATTCAGCTGAAGATCATGTTGTGATATAGCCTATTGTAAAAGCAAACCCCTCCTATCAGGAGAGAATTCCCTTTCTTCCCGTTGCTGTTCTTTCCACTGCGCAGCATTGCAGCAGAGAGCAACAGGCTGGCCTGTGTCACAGGGAAACCCCTCTGCTCTCGTCACAGATTCATGGCTGCCTATCACAAGCAGATGTATCTTTAGCTTTGGCTCAAAGACGTTTGTGAGGCTGTCTAAATAATTCATTTTTAAGGGCTCATGTCAGCCTTTCCAAGGGCAGGCTCCATCGGGAGCTGCCTCCTGCAGTTGACAGTCAGAAGTCCCCAAAGTGCATCAAGCTCCTACAGAAAACATGCATCGAGACCAAGGCAGCTCGTCACACTGCATCACAAACACCAGGCAGAATGCACAGATTCAAATGCCTGAGACAGAGTGTTGTCTCATTTTGCTCCTCTGTCTGCAGTGCTGCTGCTGAGTTGTTATTTGCACAACAAACCCAGCCCTGATCTGCTCAATGCGCAGGAATCGATACTGCTCTTTGGCAGGCTGTGCAGTTATGCACAGTAATGAAAGCTGAAAGAAGATAACTGGGACTTCCCTGGAAAATAGAAGGCTATTCTATCATCATTAGGAACCCACTGGTAAAGGACTGTTAACAATATGATAATAATTTCTTCACCAATTTCATAAAAGCACTACTACAACACAAGGAGACACTAAACTGTGTGTAAAGATTTCAAATGACAGAGAATCTTCCACACTCTTACTAAGCCCCAGAAACCTCCTCAACGGTATGCCACAAAGCCCCAGAAACCTCCTCACGGTATGCCACAAAGCCATTACCAGCAGATCCCAGAAAGAAAAAGAGTTTACTGGACAGCAATATTTTTCAGAGTGTAAAAAATAAGTGAAGAGGTTGAATTAATTGAGGAAGACATTGCCTCCAAGCTGACCGAAACCTGGACTAGGTTCACAGGAGAACAAAGCCCCACCACTAAATTCAGAGGGTTGATTCTGAAAAATTTAACTGCAGCTCCATTTTCCTTTGTGGAGGTTTTTCCTGCCTCATTCCAGACAGTCCATTTTCATGCACACACTGCCTGCACGGCTACGTGGTAGGGAAACCCCCATCTGCTCCCCTTGGATTTACACTCAGCCGTGACAAATGACTTTAGCTTCAACTTTCTGCTAGGAGATGCATATAGAAAATGAGGTCAAAAAGGCTCATTTTAAATTATTCATCGTGAAAAATTCTCCCTGTCTTTTCCAAGCCTGTGCAGCCAAAGAGGAACCACCAACTCCCTGGAGCCAGAAGAGCTGATCCGTGCATTTGCTCTGCTGCCTATGGTTCTGCTCTGTATGAGGGACAGCAAAGGCAGCACCACAGCAGGGGTGTGGGAGTGGGGAGATCTGGATTACTCTGTTCCAAGCACCAACTGTCTCCGTGTGTCAGCCTGGGAGAGTCAGAGGCATCAGTTTGGAGATCAGAAGGGATAGGGTTGGTGCTGGAAAATCTCCACAGCGAAATCCTTGATCCAAATGACATGAGAGGTCAGGTTGATTGATCATAATGGGGAGAACACAACAAAATCTCTTAGGGGCCATTAGGATTATCTGCCCTGATTTTGTGGCATAATGCAGAAACTGGCGTGCAAATTTTCCAGAATCCTTTGTGTTATTTTGGTTAAGAAGACAGAAAGGAAACCATTCTCAGTGAAAAAACTTGCTGGCAGACAGCATTTGGGCTCACAGCCTTGGTTCATCTGTCCTAGCAGCTAATCACTAACACTCTGAATACACACTTTTCCTTCAGTTGAAACTGTGTTGACATGATTTTGCCTGTCCCTGTGTTCAAGGGCCTCACTCCCCACTTCTATCCTGGTTTTACTCCAGCACAGTGCTTCTCCCCTGACTGGTAGAGATGGCATCAGCTGTTGCAAGGCAGAAGAAAAATCTTTAATTCAAACAAACAAATAAACAAAACCCAAACCCCCCAAAAAATCAAAACCAACACAATAAACACTTTTGGTTCAACATTTTAAAAGGCAGAGGAAACTCTCATAAAAGGATGTGCTGGGCTGGGAAACACTGGGACCATAAAATCAAATGTCTGTAATCTAGAGTAGAGATGTTGATCATGCTGTCATGTATTTGTCTGGTTTGTTGGCTATATCTGCAGGCTCACTCTCCTTCCAGCTGTGCTTCTCCTTCCAGAGGGACTGATTGACTCTCGTTTTTCCTCAGGCTCCACACACTCTTTTACAAGCACCTTATGTGACACAACAACTTAATTCCCATTTATTTGTCCAAGGAAATGATATGTCTGCAGTTTGCTACTTGGGAACTCTAAACTGAGCAACTGCTTTGGTATAAGATAGTAAGTTATTAATGTCCATTGGGAACATGCAAAGGGTCATTCCAAAGTGCCAGCAGCTACTAGGGTTTTGTTACCTTCAGAAACCCTCCACATCTCTCTGTCAGTCTCTTGTAATTGTGCCATTATTAATCTGGTTTTAAGGAATTTTAGTATATGTATGTGATTTCATCTCTGCCTATATCAGCTTATTTTGAGCATCAAGACAGATAAGTCCTAAATAATAAAAAAAGTGGGTTTTTAAAAACAGATTAAAATATTTCAATTTTTGGGGGGAACCACCTCTTGATCACTTTTTTGCGTAGGACATCTTTTTGGAGACTCAGACCTAGAACACACTGATTACAGGGGTGTGCTTAATTTTAAACTTACATATAAGTTTGAAGAGGTCTACTCATGCATGTGAGAAAGATTGTCTGGAAAGGAACATCATCTGGAGAGGAACTGTTTACAAGGGTAGTGATAAGAAAAGAGGGAATGGCTTCAAACTGAAAGAAAGTTTAGACTAGATATTAGGAAGGAATTCTTCACTATGAGGGTGGAGAGGCACTGGAACAGGTTGCCCAAAGAAGCTGTGGATGCCTCATCTCTGGGAGCGTTCAAGGTCCAGTTAGATGGGGCTTGAAGTAACCCGGTCGAGTAGAAGGTGTCCTTGCCCATAAAAGGGGTTGGAACCAGAAAATCTTTAAGGTCCCTTCCAATCCAAACGATTCTATGATTACATGATTTGACTCTCTTAAGCTGTTAAAACCGAAAGAAAGCAATGCACATGCTGAGTGTTTTCCAGAGCTGGCACTCAAACACTAATATCAACAAGCACATAGACTTCTCCTGGGGGATACAGGGTCTGTAGCTATCTTTTTAATGAATTCAAAATAAGCATTTTCTGTAGAAGGCTGTTCTGCAAATGATTTACAAGATAAGGAAAGTAGAATCAGTAAAGTTTTTCCAAGCATAAATATTAGAAGAAAAAAATGTGGAATTTTGACTTAGCCCAGCATTCAAAAACACTCCCCTACATGGTGTATATTTAAATTTATTATTCAGAGGATGAGTGCGAACAGTGTAGTCCATAACAAGAGCCAAACAGGCAAAGGTACTATCAGTCCTGCACTGAACATCATCAGTCATGACGGGAATGGACATTAGAAACAGTCTCATAACTTTTCAGGCTTATTCAGGGAATTAGAGCCCGATCTTGGAGGAGAGGGACTGTCCCCAGTGCCATTCATTTCAGGAGAAGCTGAAGAAATTTAATACTGTCTGGGAGGCACAACTCTGTACATGAGATTGGGCTTTTGCATCAAACCGAGGGCAAAGGAAGGAGGGAGGTAAAATAATGTTATATTGATGGCCCCCAACTAGGCTTTATTTACTCTCCTGGAACTACATAAATACCAGTTTGCAACCAGCTAAATGCATTGCCTGCTCAAGCAGTTTTATAAGCATGAAATTTACTCAGCTGTACCCGTAACTTAACAGGCCAATTATTGATAAGAACACACTGTCTACATTAGAATTAAGAATTAAGCTACATTAGATTTTCTTAAAAATGCATCAAGAAATTAAAAAGCTATGTGGTCATTATTGTTAATAGTATGAAGGCAATGCCTAGAGACATCATCTCGGAATGGAAACGAGCATGCCAGGAGCTGTAAAAATAGAGAATAGGGCAATGTACACCAGAACAGGCTGAAAATATCAGAAGAGACATAAGAATACGGGGAATGAACAGCAGGCAGCAGGAGAGCGGCAAGGAGAGATGCAAGTGTCATCCAAGGGTCATGAATTGTCTATGCATGGGTTTTTCTAAGGGGTTGTGATAGTTTTCACTCTAGGCCTTCCTGGAGACCAGCTTGTAACCAGAAAGTAACTAGGAAGGTGACCACGGAAGTATTCCATGCTATTTCTTTACGTAACTTCAGATATAAATAAAGCCAATGGGAGGGACCTCTCTCTCTTCCTTTCCGGCGAGGTTCGAGAACGGTGGGTCCCTGTCTCGGTCTTGCTTATCTGGAGCTGAGGCCTGCAGTGACTGCTGTTATCTGCCACGCGTGAGGGGAGAGCGCTGGGCCGTGTCCAGCCGTCCCGCTTCTCTCAAGGGAAGTGGTGAGATTTTGCCAGTTCTTCAGTTTGCTGGCTACCGGGTTTTTAGATTGTGTAGACCTGTTTTGTTTTTGTCCCTTTTCATCCTATTTTGTCCTTTTCCCCTTCTCCCTTCCCCTTTCCCCTTTAGGAAGCTATTTAGGGTTTCTGGGGTTATAGGTATATAATATTCTCACTGTATATATCTGTTTCATATGTAACATATATATTTTTGCTATAGCTTTGGCTGCTTCATTTTTTTTCTTCCCTCTCTGGGAAGCAGACCCTGTTGTCAAGTTTCGGAGACTTGGAGGGAAGCCAGTTCAAAACTTGCACAGGGGTGGCTTGAAGAGAAAGAGTGTGGAAGTTGCTGGGAAAGCAAAGGAGAGCCCAAAGGGTAGAGGGGCAATGATGAGTTAGAAAAGACCAGGAGGAAGGAAATGGGATTACTGGCAAATAGAAAAACTGAAGTGAACTGTTAGTGGAACAGTCAAGAGCTGCGATAAGGACAGTCCATGTTCCAGCACACAAAGCCTTATGGAACACACAGAGCCATGCAGAGATCAGAAGACCATGTTGGCAATTTCTCACCCGCCCACAGACTGGATCTCCTGGGAGCCTGAGGAGGGTCTTCACAGATTCACTTCTGTTAAGATCCCCCAGGCTCTCACACACTCCCAGGTGCTTCATTCCTGTTGCCTTTTTTAAGCTCTCCATGTGTCTGAGCCTGGTAACACTTCTACTTATTTAGCAGTTGCTTTTCCTCCTTCAGCTGTCACACTCCTTTTGTGCCTTCCCAAGGATGCTTTTCTCAGCTTTCCTTATGTCCTTTCTGTTTTGTTCAGGGAGTCCTAAATCTCATGGTGCAGCTTCTCCTCTCATCACAGGGAGGTGGGAAGTTCATCACCAGTTACAAATGTTGCCTTCTGCTCCTGACAGAACTGCAGGATAAGCTGGATGACTGCTCCTGTCTGTGATGCAAAGCACCCCCAACCATCAGCATCTCAATCCCCAAATGGACATGCCTTAAATAACATGTGAAAGTGTGTAAGTGCTGGACCCTGAGGAGGTCACTTTGTTTCTTCAGCTCTGCCAATGATGCTGCACAGTGCAACATCAATCTAGATCTGCTGTCTGTCCACACTTTGCACATACTCCTGGGTGACCACCTGGTATTCTTGAAGGAAAAATATAAGCTCACCCTCCCCAAATGATCCACAGGAGCAGTTTCCTGGCTGAGGCACAAGCCTGGTGCTCAGCTCCTGTTGTAGCAGAATCATCTGTCCCATCCATCTTGATAGCATTGTCCTCTTGACTGATTTCTGGCAGGCACAAAGGCTCCCTAAATTATCCTGAAATTTGTCTGCCATAGGTTTGCTAGGATTTGGACACAGGCTAACATAAGGGTTAGCTTAGGCTGCCCACACAAACAGCAGCACAAGGTGCAGGTGACAGGAGCTTAGGTACAGCATACTGGCTAAGCCACTGTGTCTCTGGTCTGCCACCAACAAAGTGAGGCTAAATTTTTTACTGGTCTTTACCCCTTTGTCTTAGCTGGGACTGAGTTGGGTTCTTTTTTGGAACAAGAGTGTCACCATATAAGCTACATGCAACACTAGCTCCAGACAGTCTAAGGCTTGTTTTCCCACCACAGGATTCACTCCAGAACCTGCTACATTCAAGGACCATCTTCCCAGACAACTCTTGGCCCATGTCATCTTTCCTCTCCCACTTGGGGACAAATATGAATCTCAAATGACTTCCAGGGAACACAAGGAAGGATGACTCATTGTCATTTTAAGGTATAAGGCACTGGGCACATCATTATGCATGATGATCATCATGTGTTGCATGAATGCAGCTGTTTAAGCTACTCATTTGCATATGCATTAATTCACATTATGTATGAAGAACTGGTACTTGCAGAGACAAATTAGGCATGCAATACAATGGCTAAATTGTTTAAATAACACGAATGTTTATCATTCAGTTCCCTGTGTGAAAGACTGGGCTGTTAATAATTAGTTCCCTACCTCCAAAAGAGCATGCATGTTAATTAATTAATAGTTTCAAAGTACTTTGAAGTTGCAAAGCACCATAAGAAAGCTATCCATTATTATCTATAGTAAATGTACTTCTAAATGAAATAATTTGCTTATTTAAAAGCATTCGCCTCCCCAAATCCCCTAGAATCCCTTATCCATAATATTAATTAGCATCTACTAAAAAAATGTGTGTTTAAATATTCATTTGGAGTTTCAGGAGCAGAACTGTTTTTCCACCCCTGGTGTGCCAAGGATAAGACAGACTGGCATATTCAAGTGCAAGCAGATACAGTTTTATGAGCAGAGCAAAACAAAAGATGTACAAAACAGACTACAGGGTTATATTGTGTCAATGTGGACCAAGAGATGCAGGTGCTCCTGATGCTGTCAACAGGCAACCAAGTCTGGAGTTCCATTTTTCCTGTTTTCCTCTAACAAAATCTCAAGATGTATCAGAAAACAGGTCTGGAGCTTTATCTCATGTCATGTGCCAGCTTTTATTTTTAGACTTCAGGCCTCAAAAGCTCATGGCATTCAAACCTTTTGCGGTTTGCTGTCACCTTACAAAGAAGTGTGTCATCTTCAAAATCACATCCCAGGTGAATATTTACCCAACACACAAGAAATTACATCAAATGTGAAGAGTCACCCAAGAGTGAAATAGCTCAGCAGGTCCTCCAGTGCCTGCAATAGCTCTAATTTGCTGCTGCAGAAACACTATGCAAAGAAAACAAGCATCACCACAATGCTGCATTGCTGTTTGATGTTCAGGAGGCTAAAAAGAGGACTTTCAGACTGAAGTTTATGGGGTTCATCTTCTCAGGATTTCCCAGGCATTGAAAAACAGCTAAAGAGCCATGTGCTGCCATGAGGAATGGGCCCCTAAAATCTTTTGAAAGCCGGGGTAAAGTCTTTCAGCCTGCTGAGCCTCACTCAGGAGCATGGATGAAGGTCACCTCACTGAAGCCAGAGGTACCCACAGCCTTTGGTTTCAGTGCTGTGATATTTCCCAGGTGGAGCACGATAACAGAGTAGGAGTAAACTCTCCTAAATCTGCCATCAACTTTCTGAGTGACAACAAAAAAGACACTTTGGATCATAACTCCACTGATTCAGGTGAACTGGCTACTACCTGTTATAGGTATCTAAACCTCACTGGAGAATTAAGTGACCTGATCCCTAGGCCTCATATTCACTATAGGTGACCTCACTTGAGCTCCCCTTTCTGGGAGGGTGCAATCAGCAATTAAACTTCCCCAGATATTCTAAAAATAACAGGTAATTCCTTGGAAGAGAAAATCTTCTACCTAGCATAGCGTAACTTAATACTGGACCTCATTTTGATGGACAAAGGAAAATCAATTGATGACCTAAAAATGAGTGGTTGCTTAGGTACTTAAGATTATGATGATGATCTGTTTACATTTATTGTGTGCAAACAGAACACACCAGTGACCAGCAGCATAAGAATTTTTGAAAGCTCTAGTGTTTGCAAACTAGTGAGATTGTCAGCATCACTGACAGGGACAGCAATTTAAAGGAAGAAATTCTAATAGAAGACTCCAGTGGGAATTATTCTCAAATTTCCTATTGGAGGCTCCAAAAGCCAGAAACCCACAGTCATGGCAGTGCTCTGTTGGGAAAAAAAAACACAACTTCTTAAATATTGAAAAGGTATATGGAAATGGCAGTAAGGCATAAATTTTTATATATTTGTAGAGTCAGGAAGGAAATGGTAATTATAATTTACAAAACACTTGATTGATGATGAGGAAATGAAGGGAACAATAAAATGACCAATACAGATAGAAATAATTATAGTATTTTTTTAACTGTGAGTTATTGTTTACAGGCACACAGAAAAACTGTTCTTAGGTAAGTAGAAAAAGTAGAAATTTTCAAAGGATAGATATTTTTGCCTTTATATCAAACTGAGCAGGAATTTTATACTGAGGGTGGAACAGAAAGATTGCCATCTGTGATGAAAAGGGGATGTGAGGTAGCATTTGCTAAAATTAAACATTTTTTAAAAACAACAGACACATATCTTCCACCAAGAGCCTTTAAGGGATGAGGAACTCTCTCCATAAAGTTAATTTCACTAAATCTTCAGAAACAAAGAAAATTTAAAATGACTGCAGGACTATCAACATCATTTGAATATTGAAAAGTATAAAAGGGATGAACTAGAGAATTACAAACCAACCAAGCTGATGCTAATCCTGGGTAGATAATACAATGCTGAATTCTGGACTATATCAACAAAACTTTGAGGAAAAAATGTAATTAAACCCTTCAGCACGATCTCACAGCAAGTGGTTTTTTTAAACTATCCCTTTTTTTGTATTAAAGAACAATTGATCAATTAATTATAACGCTTGTATTTAAAAGCATGTGAATTAGTACCATGCAGCATTTTGACTTTAAAATCTTTCAGTAACATACAGTGAGCGGGTTACAATTGTCTTACTGGCAGTACTCAGAAGACAGATGTCAATAAGAGATAATTTTTTAGAAGTTGTCCCCAAGAACTGGTCCTTGGTCTAGCACTGACAGATTGGTCACTGACAGATTGCTTTTACCAGGAAAGTCTGCAGTGATGCACAGATCAGTAGGTAGAAAGAAAGTAGAACAAGTCACTGCTACAAAATACATCATCTGCCACAGCTGCAAAATCAACCATGAACCCAGATAAGGTGATTCTGATGGAAATTTTTCATGGATTCTTGCTGCAGTAATAAAAAGGAGCGGGGGATGTGTGATTTATAGGAGTGATATCAAACAAAAGTGAGTAGAGACACAAATGTGGGAAGAAATTGGTTCCAAATCGACTTGGGGAAAACTGTCCAACAGGAAAGGCAATGAAATGGAGGTAGATGGTTTAAGGCATTATTCACTCAACATGAATTCTGAATTTTAAAAAGAGATTCGACAAATACCCTTCACAAATTGCAGGGATATGCTAATGTGCTTTGGTTTCTGGTTTAGCAGTGCACAAGGTGACCAGCTAAGGTCCCACCCAATCTTACATTTTAAGGTTATGCTGCATATAAGGGAGACTGTGTGGTCTTGAATACATCTACTCTTGGTGTTCAAAAGAACATGAAAAGAATGGGAGGAGTTCAAGGAAGTGCTTTAAAAAGGTAAAACACTAAGAGGTTTCACAAAGTTTTCTTCTCAAAGTCCTCCTTCCTCCCTTACAAGGTAGAAAAATTACCCTCAAGCTGGTTTAATAAAACCAGACTCCAGGAGAGAGAAAAGGTTACTTTTCATATGTTTTTCCCAGCCCTACATCACTACAGTGGCTTTTTAATGTTCCCAAACTCCACATGACATCTAGTGAAGTTCATTAATAAATCAGGATAATCATCCACTGGATTCTAATGAAATTTTAGAAGCTACTTACAAAAAAAAAAAAAATTAAAATATCTTGAATGCCTATTAGTTACTTGGGGTTTCTTCCTCCTTCTTCTCCATTAAATCATTGGCCCCAAACTTAACACAAAAGGGCCAGTCAATCACAGCCATTTTTATCTGATCTCTTTGTCATCATTTTTCTGCACAGCTTCAAAAACAAAAGCTGTATGAGGCAGCATCAGATGCTTCCCCTTTGTGCATCGCTCCCATCACCTGTCGCACTCCTCTTGTTAAATCTCTGACGTGAGTCTTCAGCATTCCTGCAAAATAATTTATGCATTTTCCCCACCTCTGCAACTGCCTTGTGACAAGAACAAGAAATCACAGAGGAGGCTGTAATTAATGCATTTCCACTGTCTGAAATCAATGCTGTAAAATCAGTGCCCAGCCTTGTCACAAACACAGTGATGACTGACAGAGCAGCACGGTTACAACCTGGATTGCTCTGACCATGAATCACCAGTGGATCTCAGTCACACCTTAGCCCATGTCTGTGATTAATTCTGCAGTTTATGGTAAAGGAAAACTATAAATCTGACATCTGTACAAAGATAATCTCTTTGACTGATCCCTTTCTAAAGCCAGGGCTTACCTTCACTGAACAATTCCACACATTGAATCCTTCAGATGTGAAGTTAATTTAAAATAAAATAAAATAAAATAATTTTAAAAAGTTAATTTCTCCCACTAACATTATCACCTAGAGGAAATACTCACCTGTTCTAAGGAACATGGAAAAGTGGGAATCAAGGACAAAGGTACCTAAAGATGAGATGGTAAAAGAAATTGATTAAGCAAAGAGCAAAACATCACCAGAATTATACCTGGAACATCTTTAAACAGTTTGGAGAAAATCATAAGGGAGATGATGCAAATTCATAAAAAGCTCAAAGGGAACTGCTAATCAGAGAGGCAAATTCACTGACACTGCCTCAAGGGATGAATGTTGTAGCCTGCTTTTGTGAAGCAGCTGAGCCAAGACCTGTGGGCTTTGCTGCAGATGCAGGTGAAGTGTCAGTGAGGAACTGGCCACCAAGGGACTCTCTAGTGCCACTGGCTCTGCTTCCCAGCACTCAGGTAACAGCTGGACTGAGATCTCAGGAGTTTCCAGTAGCTGGGCTCCAACACATGCCCGAGAACTTCTCCATAGTAGCAAAGATTAACTTTGACATTTCCAATATTCTAAGGTATAAAGTAAGAAAAAGAACAATCTGTATATTTTTAGTCAATCTTTTTTCCTATACTATTTTTCCTATAATAAATCATAAGGGTACAAAAAGAACCCAACTTTAAATCTAACTATTCTCAAGAAACATTTAAAAGGAGTAAGCACATCCATTAACAGTCTCTTCTGCTGTGTATTTCTGTTGTGTCTCTTATTTGTTATAATCATAAATGGGGCAGGTGGAAAGACAGTCCTTGTTCCTAGGAAAATTAGAAGCCTGGTCTTGATTCAGAACTTAAAAACATTGATGTCAATAAATCACAAGACACTAAGAGTCTCTCTGAGTTAATTTTTGGCTCATATATTATAAAACAAGGTGGCAAAAATTGTGAAGAGATTCCAAAAAGGGATCACAAGGTTGTTTTTAGGGTTTTTTTCCTCTTAGATCCACAAACACGATCTTTTCAGCAAGCTGTTAAGATAGAAGATGACTGTTCCCTTTAATTATGCTGGGAAAGTGAGGAATGGGGGAAGCAGAAGAGCTGTTTGAACTGAAAACCAGCACTGGCAAAAGACAGAAATGAATATACACAGGCTGTGCATAAATATAGATATGGAATTGAAAGGTTTTGAGCCACTAAAATAGCAAAAGCCTTGAACAGTCTTCAAATAGCAGCCGTGGGAGCGAAGCAGCATGATCCATGTACCCGACAGTGATGTGCAGATGTGCCCAGGCTCTCAGAGCACTGTTCACTCTTGGGAACTGCCTGCCTACAGAACCTAGACCTCACTTTGGGTTAATTTGCTCAGTATTCCAGCCTTTTTCTTTCCTTCTCAGCCTCCTCCATGGCCCCTGTGGAGCTCCATTCTCAGCTGCTACTGACACCTGAGCTCATCATTCCAAACTAGTGCCAGTCCAGTAGTACTCTGCAGTCCTGTTCTGAGCCCAGTATGGACAGATTCTAATTAGCTTTCACAAAGACACTATTCACTTAAGGAAAAGACCACATTATGTTCCTGCCTCAGATAGAAGAGAACAGAACTCAGTCCCTGCAAAGATTTCCTTCCTGTCCTGGCTTCTTCTATTGGTGCTTGCTTCTTTTCAGAGAAACAAAATCTTCTGCATCCCCATACTTTTGTCATTAGCTTGCCAAGCAAGTCTGAGAGCTATAAAGTCTCTTCTGATGTCCAGGCAGAGGTCCCAAGCAATGAGGGAAGGACCAATTCTACCCCAAGGCTGCACAATGCACAGCCCAAAGCAGTCCCCATTTATCAGGTGAACCTGTAATAACACACAGGTAAATGGGATATTGTCTCACACAATATCTACTGAACAGACTTGTCACTTTTTCCACTTCACAGTATCAGCTATTGCTCCTTTGCCCTCCTAATCTCACCCACACCATTTTTTTTTTTTTTTTTTTTAGACTATGAACCTATTATGTTTCAAAAAACTGCCTTTTTGCTCTTCTGGAAAGATACAATAGCTGCAGCTTTTCACAGGCAAAATCAGAACTGAGTTCCCAGGAGAAATGAGAAGATTATGATTTCTATTTTTTCCAAGTTTTTTTTTTTAAAAAGTAAATTTGGGAAAGCTGGAAGTATTCATTTCCCAGTTTGTATCTTGAAAAGCTTACATAGAGCATACATAGAGATCTCTGTGACTGCTTGGTAACATAAACCTTCCAAAAGCGAAAGGAATAAATAAAGAAGATTAACATATATGTAAAAAGCTGCTATAATTATCACAAAAGGCCTCTTGTGATTAGGACTGCAAGAAACTCTGAAAGTATCTTGGGATCTGTACTCAAACTGGGAGTCAGAACCACTAAGAGACATTTTTTAAGAGACAGGTCATCTGTAATTCAAAATTCAATAAACAAATGTGTTTAAATTTCTTTTAAAATGTTTCTGCCTAATTGTGATAAAAGAGAGACAATATAGGTCTAAAGATTATTCTTTTTAAGATTTTGTTGTTTGTTTGTTTGTTTCTAATTAGGAGTAAATACATAAGATTTCTTTGTAAATGGCTTTGCAACTCTAAACCTCTAACCAGGTGCTAGCAACAACAGCTTTAAAACTTATTTGTGTAGAAAGATCCCTGGGGTTTCTCCAAACATGAAGATACAGGCAAAGGAGAAAAATACAGATATATCTTAAAGATTGTGGTTTTCTATTTTAACAAAGGCTCTTTTATAATCTGAAGGGAAATTGCAATATTTGACTGATTTTTATACAGTCTGCTTATTTTCAATATCTACCTTTTCAGCTTCCTTGGCTATAAATAGTCCTCGCTCGCATGACACAGCATTCCCACAGATTCCTCGCTTCTCTACATGCTGTAGATACCCCAAGGATTCACAAATCATCCCTGAGCTGTCCAAGTTTCAAGAAGAACATGGGCATGGGCATGGAGTTTTCCAAAGGGACATGATCTCACAGGCACAGGGCTGACTACACCAAATCTCCCCTCTGCTGCTTATCACTTGCTGAGAAGAGATGCCTTACAAAACCATAATTAACATTTAAACCAGCAGTTACAGTAAAGACCTTCTTAGAAAAGATACCCAGACCTGTTTTTCATAAAAGCATTTTTATTGCCTCAAAGGTTTTATTAAAATCCCAACAGATCAATTACAGTTTATTGTTTCAAGCCTTTACCTGCCTGGTTATCACTCAGCCCACAACAGTGAAAGACGTGTGCTCCGTTACAGGCTCTCCTCTCCCTCTCTTGTGACCACTCACTATTGTTCCCCAGTGTGGTAGTTTGGTCTAGGGCTTCCTTGGTGACCAGTTTGTAACCAAGGCAGGGTCCAGATTTACCCGGTATTCCCTACAATTTTTACGTAAGCCAGACTATAAGAAGAAAGGAGGGAAGGCCTTCGCCCTTTCTTTCCTTCCGGCGGCTTGGAGGTGCAGGTTCCCTGCTGTTGAGTCTGCCGTGTTGGGGAGCGAGGCCTGGTTAGGCCTTGTCGACCTTGGGAGGCGGAGGTTGCCGGCGATCGTTCCAGAGCGACTTTCAGTTGTCCCAAGGAGAGTAGTGAGATATTTCTTTGCTAACTCTTTTAGTTGCTAGATCTTGGGCTAATGATTGGGATATATATATATATATATATATTCTATTTTGGTTTTGTTCTTTTTTTTCCCTTCCCCCTTCCCTTTCCCTTTTCCTTGTAAAATTGTATATATATTTCAATTGTATATAACTGTAACATAAGTGTAAATATATTTATTTATATATATATTGCTTTAGCTGTCTCTCTCGTTTCGGTTTTCTTGGTTGTTTTTTTTCCCTCTTCTCCCTGAGGTTTGGGGGGGGGGGACTTCTTGTGGTAAGGTTTGGAGACTTGGCAGGGAGCCAGCTTCAAACCATATCACCCAGGTAGTCCAGCAAATTTCGAATATCTTTTGCTAACAATAGTCTACCTTACACTGAATTTAGGTGCTCATATATCAAAGGGTTTGTGCTGTATAAAGCAACGGAGAAAGTCCCATCCCCCCCAAACAAAATACCTCATGTCCAAAAAATCATTGTATCCAGATAAAAAATCAATTTATAGAAAATGTTATGTTTGAAAAAGCACTGACAACCTTAAGCAGAAAATAAAAATTCTGGGTAAGATATTCTTTGCACTGGAGACTTACATCACCTAAGGAAACATCTAGCAAAGCCTCACCATTCCCATAACCACCCATTCAGCTCTTCACGCCATGGCAACAATGGCATTAAGTTCACTATCTTGTCACACAGAAGAGGCTTGTAAGGAAGCACTGCCCTGGGTCCATCAGAGGCCCATGGTGGACAGGTAGGGCTGCAAGCACCGGAGCCACAGCGGGGAGCTCCAAGGACGTGGCACTGCTGAGAGGGACCAGGTCCCTGCTTTGGCTCAGCTATTGTATCTCCTGTCCCAGCCAGAGCCAGAAAGGGGCCTGAGAGGTGTAGTCATATGAATGGCTGAGGAGGATTGAAGGAAATGTGTAAGGGGAGATGACAACTTGGGAACTTCTTTTGAGATGTGAAGGGCTGAGTCTGCTCCTTGCAGGTCTATGAGTTTACAGGATTGTCCCAATTTCTACCAGTGACCGTGCTTGTACAAGTACATTACACACCAGGAAATAAGTTTGATAGTTACTATCCATGGAGAGGGATCATTGTAGTGTACTTCTGGAAACATCTACCTACGTTGTGTTTAGTAGTGGAGGATAATGGCTGCTTCAATGACATTGCCTTAACACAGCAAAATGAGGAAAAAGCCCAGACTTTTGTTGTTTATAACGTGTGTTATCCAGCCAAAGTGTTCAACATCAATAGAGTCATTTGTGAAATCAGTGGTGACATTTAAAATGGTTACACTTCCAAGTTAAAGCCGTATGTAGACACACTGAGCAGCTTCTCCTGGTACCTCTTCAGTTTGCCAAGTCAGAAGTGTGGCATAAAAGCTTTCTATACCTTGGAAATCTTTTGGAGTTTTTTGAAGGGACCTGTTTGGTTTTTTAACAGCTGACTACTACAAGAAATTATGAAAATCAGAAAGACATTTTGTCCAGCTCACTTTTAATGTTTTTCAACCATGTCTTCAGAATAAGCTCATTCCTCCACAACCAGCAATTTTCTAGCCAGAGATTTAAATAAACCAGTGAGCAGTGGTGTGCCATATTGGCATTTCTAAAATTAGCTGCACAATTATAATTCTGATTTCCCACCTCTGCTCTTCCCTGGAACAGTCAGGCTACAGAGCCAAAGGACACAAAACTGGATCATGAAGATAGGCAGAATGTCTTACGGCTTTGCCAGAAACATATTTTTGGCATTCATACACTACAGGCCTCTCTGCAGCCAGTTTCTCTCTTAGTTAACTTAATCTTCACCAGAACATTCAGCCAACTTCCAGCTCAGCTTATGATACATGGCAAAGACACTGTTTCTCTGAGCGCCTCCAGCACATACTATTCAGAGCTGCTCACTCATTTTTCTTACCGTTCATGTTGTCAGGGATAACCTCCAATGCATTAACAGACAAGACAAGGATCCTTCTAGAAAATTGTCCTGCTGCTGAATTGACAGAGGTACTTGGGCTCATGGATTTTTTTTTCCTGGGGCACAACACTTTCCAACAGAAAGTGGTCATTTGTTCACTACCCTTTGGACCCTGCAAGGTTCATCCAGGATTTATGTCCTGGTATTTTGCATCTAAGACTGACGAACTAATATAGAGCAGAGGTGCTCCTCTAGGAGCATCCACCATGTTTTCCAAAGCACAGCACACTGCCCTTAGGAGAGCTTTACCACTAAGGGCTGGGCTTCAGCACTGATACTGGAGTACAGCCTAAACACTGCAAGACCATCTTGACAGAGCAATGTATACCCCTGAGTCATGGTTCCTCCTGTGCTTTCCCTTGCCTCTTGCTGGGAATAGCAGTTTTTTCCCAGATCTGTGCCAGTCCTTATTGATTGCATGACAGATCCTTATAGCATTTACCCCATATGTATTTGTTGCTTTGGCATCCAGCTGGAGGAGGTAAAGATGCATGAAGCTGCCTCACTAATAGCCTTCTTCAAATAATCTATTCCTGTGGTATATACAACATTATCAACAGTTTATGCTAAGGGCAAACTGGGAGTACCGCCAATGTTTCTTGTTTCACCCCTTTTCCTCTGCAACCACCTGTAAATTCCCCTCTTACACTGAAATTGTAAGGTCTTTGCGCAAAGACCAGTTTGTTATCTGCATTTGCAGTGAGATCACAGACCATAACTAGGTTCTTGCTGATGCTGCAACACAAATATTTTATATAAAATACTACTTCACATGAACTGGCCTTCCACTTTCCTTGCTTGCTCCCTCTTCCCTAATTGCTGCAAATTAGCAAAGTTCAGCCATTGCCCCCTAAATTGCAGTTATCAGTGTCATGCCACTGTAACAAGTTTTGACCATGGAATGACAAAATCTGCTTTCCCTTTCCAGCCCTTCTAGCCCATCTCTCCTCCCTGTCACTTTCATCCCCAGTTAAACCAGACACCTTGCAACCAGACCCGCCTGATGAGAAGGTGCAGATTGATGCCTACAAGAGCTGGACAGGTCAGTAGCGTCCAACACCTGTGTCAACTCTGTCCCCATTCCCTGCCCCCAGCAGCACCACATACCGGATCCAGACACAGAGGAACAGGCTTTGCTTTCCAGAGTTGCCCAAAACAAAGCCAACTGCAGCCTGTCTGCATAAATCAACAACATAAACAACATATAGCAGCTGAGCACTTGCCAGCAGAAGGATCACAACCCACCTTGAGATTTGTGCATATGATTTAGCCCATGTATCTCCCATATTGAGCCCATGGCAGCAGCTGCCATGAAATGCTATTGCTCAACAGCTCATAGTGAGCTAAAAAAGGAAGAAAACCTCAGTATTATACAATTCTATCTTCTTGACCACCTCCCTAAATCCTCTGCATTTCCATCAAAGATGGAAGTGCAAGAAGGACACAGATGAGACAGACCACAGGTGGGGGCAGAGGAAGCACATAGGCTACATGTCTTAAACTCTCCATTCCTCCATTGTCAGTAGGCCTGGGGAAATAAGAGAGACCCACAGAGTTCAGGTTAAGTGAATTAAACAAATCCACCTAATCTACCTGGAGCTTGTATATGAATCTGAGTGAAATGTAGTTGAAAAGCATGGTTTTGAGAATAAAGATGGATGGGACCTCCAGACTGGTCAGAAACACAAACCCCACTGGCCCTAGCAAACAAGGTGTATTAGACACAAATATTGCACCCCCTCACAGGCTCTGTATGAGCAGCCAGCTGCATGGGAGTACAGCCAGTGGCATGATCATGTGTGAGAACCCAGCCATGAAACAACACATGTTCTTGGATTAATGCCATCAAATTTTTACTCCCCAGCACTATAAGCAGAACAGTCCCCAGGTTCCAAAGTTGGTAGCTCCTTCATTCCTGGTGAGCTGAATTGATATAAAAGAAGCTGAATTAGCAGCCCTGAAACACGACAGCCTTCAGTTGATTTGTCTTCTCTCCCTGGGAGTCAAAATAGTATGATTAACAACAGTTTGTGTGCCCACACCTTGCACTACCACTGAGCCCCACCTGGGCTTGGATTCCAGGCTCTCAGAACAGTGACAAAGCAGAGGTGCCCTTTGCATTAGACCTTTCAATCATTTAATCTGTGGCGTAAGTGAAAACACTGCCAGTGAGGATGTCAGCTTTGGGGATAGCTTTTGAATATCATTTCAAGGCCAGTTAGAAGGAACAGTCTCTCCAGTGGACCATGACCTTTATTTCCCAATGTCTTCCCAGAACAACCATGGACTGAATCCTCAGTTCTCAAAGAACAGTTACTAATATTGAACCATTGCTTGTTCTGGAGTGACACCACTCTCTTTTCCACCAGTGATACCATCTTTTCCTACTTATTGATCCACTTTTTCACATTCTCCTTTTCACTCTCCATCCCCTAAGCAAGAAAGGAGCAGTCTGTAAGAATCAGCAAATCCAGCACTTTGCTCCTTCCAGTCTTCACTTGCAGAAGGCTTGTCTCTGTGCCACACATGCAAAACAAAAATAATACTGGAGCACTGAGACTACTGATTATTACAGCAATTGTAACCGGCTTCTTGTTAAATTATACCTGCCCCAGCTATCAATCACTGTCATTTCTGTGTCTTGTTGTGTACAAACTTGGATCCAGCCTGACAGATCCTCTGTGCTCTGTCTGGGCAGTGCACAGCACAAGGGACTCAGCTGGGAAGGGTGGACTGCATCTCACTGAGGAGGTCAGGTGTGTCTTTGCCTCATCAGCTTCTCAGGAAAAAGCTGGATGTTTTTATGGAAGCAATGTGATGGGACTTAAAAGTGCTGGAAGTAATCTGGGATAATCTGGGAGGTACAAGGATGCACAGCCCAAAGGGCTTTCATCTCTGCTTGTCCCTGAACATGCTTCTATAGTGTGTATAAATACATTATAAATAATTTCTGGGTTAGTAAAAAAGCACTTACTACATCCAAATAGGAATAGCTGCAGTGACTGTGTGGTACTATGCTGTTTCAAACACACATTCACAGGTACGTCAGACACAACCTTTGCCATCACATTCACCTCCCATTCATTTGGGTTTATCACATGACTACACACTGTTAAAAATGTTCTTATCTCCACTAAAAATGATACAGGGGCTTAAAAAGGGTGTCGTGACACAAAGATTAATCTCCAAGTAAAACCCTGATTTTATGCTAGATTTGCTGACTCAGAACAAGGCCAGTGACTTTCCTCTGCCTAATCTTAAAAAGAAAACCAAAAAACCAGCAAACCACCAACCTGCAGGCAATGTCCTGTAAGTGATATAAAACCATAAATGCAGAATTACAAAAGGTCTTGCAGCTTGATATCACGTTGCAGGGTAAGGCATTACGTGAGTCGCAGAAGTAAAGAAACTTACTGAAACTTATTGAAGAGAAGTGCTGTCAGGCCATGAGACAAGAGAGAACAGCTAAAATCTTCACCCCACTTATGTGCCTCTCCCAGTGCTGTGAACTGAGTGCTGAGAATAAAGTTTAGGTTTGAGAATGAAGTGGTGGAGTCACCATCCCTAAAAATGTCCAAAAAAACAGATGTGGCACTTCATGATATGGTTTAGTGGGCATGGTGGTATTTGATCAAAGGTTGGACTTGATGATCTTGAAGGTCTTTTCCAACCTTAATGACTCTATGATTCTAAGCTATTCCTCTTTTCTTTTACATTTAATGTGCCTGAAATATGCTGCTCCTTTCGTGCCTCTGTTTATTCCTTGGACTTTCTTCAGGTTTTGCAGCGAAACCATGAGCGTGTAGGGGAGAGAGAGAGGTTCACTGTTTCAGAGTCAGCCCCAGATTTCCACAATATCCTGGGATTTCAGCTCTGAGGGCTATGCTTTGCACTGGATTTACAGTTGAAGTTTAACTCTCCTGCTGTTTGGGTGTCAGGATGGAACTCACAGCCCTGTGCTGCCAAGTGACAGTGACAACTGTGACATGTACAAAGACAATGGATACACCTCAGAAATCACAGTCCCCTGGCTCTCAGCAGAGCAGTTCAAGCAATAAAACAGCTGGTTTCCACCACTACCTGGCCAAGACACTTCACTACTGACCAGGTCTTGGGCTTGTCCTCAGCCCACTCAGAGCACAAGGGGTCTCCCTGTAGATCAACAGCAACATCAGGTTTCACACTGAAGACACTGCAATTAGAGGAAAACAGGCAACTTGCCTGAAACAGGCACCAAAGCACCAGGAGGGCAATTAAGTTGTTTTCTCTATACAAGCAGCACCTTCATTAAGTAGCTTTTAACATGTTCACCTACAAGAGTAATCTTAATTCCCCTTCTTCTTCTGTTTTACATCTCACAATGAGGTCACACCTCTTCCTTCTTTCTTTTGCAAGTTTATGTCCAACATCTCTCTTGCCTCCTTCTCCAGCTCAGCTGCTGTTTTGTCATTGTCACTGGAACTGTGTTCACAGCTGCTGCCTTCTTCCCTGCACCATTACTGCTCTTGTCTCATTCTAAAAAAACATGGGCTTTCTTGCTTATTTTTCCTCTGCCTTTTTTTTTTTTTTAACCAAGTGGGCTGAAAACCATTCTTTTTTCCCTCTGGACAAGGTAGACATCAGACAGGTCCATCTGTTCTCCTTG
>NW_016690247.1:4263387-4306313 GCF_001604755.1 Lepidothrix coronata | reverse complement strand
CCTCTTCTTTTTTTTTTTTTTTTTTTTTAACCAAGTGGGTTGAAAACCATTCTTTTTTCCCTCTGGACAAGGTAGACATCAGACAGGTCCATCTGTTCTCCTTGCAGGATCAGTGGCAAAGAGACTGCGTGGACACCTAAAAATTACATCCCACTCTTCAACAGAGCTGACAGCTAAAGGAATGACCATATTGCAATTGCTTTTTTAAATAGCTCAAGAGATACAGCTAGGTATTTATGTTCTGAATAGGATAACATTGTGTTGGGCCCTTTCCAGAAAAAAAACCAAACAAAACCAAAACACTACATTCTGGCAAATATTATTTCACTATTTATGTAAGGACTACATTGACCAGAGAAACAGCAACAATTTCTGGCCCCAGTTCTGCAAAGCTATGCTACATGAGCTTTACCTTCTGCATGCACAGAAGGGATGTCCCTGAGGGACATCAGCACAGGTCACCACAAGGTGAGAGTAAGAGGCACCACAACAAGATTTAGGTACAAGACTGAATCAGAATTCAGCACTGCAGAAATTTGGTGATCTTGGTTCATGTTTTGAGAAAGGTGTTCCAGACTTTAGACTGTATGAGATTTTCGTATTCGGGGCAGTCATCTTCGGGCCAAAAAGGACAGCTCTGTTCTACCCTCCTGCCCGAGTACTTTGTGAAGTTATTATCCCCACAAGGCCTTCAACAATGTGATTAGGATAAGATTCATCTCACAAAGTTAGTGTTTGTAATGTAGGTGTCTATATGTAAGCCATGTACTGAATCTCCCATTACAGTCAAGTGATACCTATTTATTTGGTATCATCACTGGTAATCAGGATGTGATATATCCCTGTCGTCATTTATTTCAGGATGAGTTGAACATCAGCAATGCTCCTGCAGCAGTGGTTTATACCAGCATCTGAGGAGATTGAAATGACACATTTAGATATTTACAGGGAAGACATAACTACATTTAGTCTTAAGAATTCCAGCCCAATCACTATAACTGCTACTGCTTCTGTTATGTTACATTATGATGTTAACAATACAGTTAAGATATAAGTAAATATCTTTTTCCTGAGTTACTTCATTTCTCATTTACTTATCTTATTGTTGCTAAATTAGAAAAAAAAATATTCCTAGTTATAACTTTAAGTCTTGCCTAATCATCAGCCAAGAATATGCAGAATTATTGATTTAGCCCATATTTTGCAGCAAAGCTATAGCCTACAGCTGTCTTCTAAAAAATTCTCCAAGTTTGGTTTAAAAATGACAAGTGGAAAATTGATAATTTCTTGTGCAAATTCTTCCAGCAGATATCTGTTCCCCTATTAGCCTAAATTTATCTTGCATCATCTTCCAACCGTGTTATATCATCATTTATGCAATCAAAAAGCCCTCTAGTATAACAGAAACTCCCCGTCTTCGTAGACTGGAACAAACATTGATGGAGAACTCAGATTAAGGCTTATAAACACATTATCTACTTCAAGTTGCTGGGAAATTAACTCATGGTAGAATAAGTGAAAACAAGCACTGCCAATGAAGACAGATTTCCATCTGCTCAAAATCTCTTTTCTTCACTCATCCTAATGATGTTTTCTTTAGAGTTACTGTTTCCAGAAAACTGTAAGATATTATTCTGTAACAGAAGAGCTTCCCTATGGTGTCCAACAAAATGTTGTTTCAAAGGTGATTATGTCCTGCTTTGGTCTCTGGGAGCAATGTTCTTTCTCATCCCATTTACTGGAGAATGTGGTGATTCAGGAATTCAACCCTGCCTATACACTCAATTGCTAGAGAAAGTTGCTGTTCATTTATTGTCACACCAAGAGCTCCCATCTTTAATTTCTTGGTTATCAACACTGATTGCAAATGGATCTGCAAACTAGGACACTGTTATCACCTTGACTCTGGGAGCAACACCTCAAGCTGGGTATGTAGTAACATGCAGATCATGGATTAGCCTGTATATCATGCTCCTAAATCACTTCCT
The DNA here is from genome assembly GCF_001604755.1 of Lepidothrix coronata. Classification (NCBI taxonomy): domain Eukaryota; kingdom Metazoa; phylum Chordata; class Aves; order Passeriformes; family Pipridae; genus Lepidothrix; species Lepidothrix coronata. The sequence continues at coordinate 4,304,325 of NW_016690247.1, read as the reverse complement.
CCTACCACTGAGACCAGGAACAGATATTAGTTCAGTTTGTTCCCTTTCTGAGAAGAGAGATGGGTGTCCACCTCCACTTCATGTTCCCTCTTTCTCGAGAGAACAGCTGAGTCACCACAAGAAAGCTGTTACCTACACAGGTCATCAATAAATCAGTCCTTCCCTAACACCACCGTCACCCCTGGAGCAAAGAGTGATCAGGAGCCGTGACTCAGAAGTGTGTGGGTCTGAATTAAAACAACTCTTCTCCTACAAGGATGCTGTTTATGTAGGGACTCTCACTTTGGGCTGTGGTCAAAGTCACAGGCTGGCCCAGCGGAAGCACCTTAGCACCAAATGCCATATTTAACATCAGGGAGCTGTGAAAGCAAAAGAGAAACACTAATGAAACACAAGGTGATTCAGAGATAATTCCTGCACCTAAACTACCTTTCACCATATGGATAAAGTAATTCTCGTTGAGTCCCTACTCTGAGGGAATTTGAGACACAGTTTTAATCCTGACATGGGTGAACTCAATGTTAAAATCCAATAAGTTAAATAAAAAAAGTGTAAAAAAGACCAAAAGGTAAATACAACTATATCTGAGTAGGAGACAATTTGTCATGTCGGCTCTGTCAACCTGATACCAGCACTTAGGTCCACAGATTTTAAGTCGAACTGAACTCTGTTGTCATAGTCAAAGTAGGAGAGGCTGAGGAAAGGCACAGAGAAGAGCTGGATGATTCAGTGATGGGTGCTGTTTTTCAGTAACCAGGCTATGAATGCCACCAAGGGAAGGAGAGAATATGGGATTGAGTGAGGGACAAGGAGAAAGAGATTGGAAAGTACAAAGGAGTTGTAGAGTTGAGACTGAATTATTCTTCTGAATAATGAAAATTTGGTGGAAATGTCAAATTACAGTTTAAAAAAAAAAAAAAAAGAGAAGTCATTGGGAAAGGTTTCCTATTCTCCGTTACCTGTACTGATTACACCGAAGGTTATTCCTAGCATCCCCCAGGGCCAGTGCTGCAAACATAGGCAGTGTTGGTGTTAATTAGCCTAGCGGCACACAACTCTCTTCATAGTTAAAAATCTGGAGCATTTTTTTCCTCCACAGTGGGCTGACCTGCCCAGCATCTCTGTCCAGATGTTACATCTCACTTCTGTCCATGCATACTCAGGATTGAATGGAGTGGGGCGGGAAGAAGACTCCTGGCCTAGAAGTCTACCTGTTATAAGAAATGCATTAAACAACATATCTGTGAAGAGCAACCAAATTTATCACTCCTCACAATATAAAGTAGTTCAGCTCTTGGAGATGCACAAAACTCAACTGGATACAGACTGAAGCAACCTGATTTGACTGTGAAGTTAACCCTGCTCTGGGGACTGGACTGGAGGCCTCTAAAACCCTACAAACTAAAAGGTTTTATGGTTGTAATTGTCAACTCCCTCCTACAACTCCAAGATCAGACACAACCTTCACCAAGAAATGGGCAGAAAGACAGTACTTCACTTGCTTAACTGCCCCAGCTTATCTGCACTGGATTTGTTAACCAAATAACTGGATTTAGGAGGTAGGAAAAATCCTCTTTCATCTTTGAAGAGCAGAGAGGGAAGGAAGTGTTTATATAAACCAGCTCCCAACATGATGAACACCATGGTGTGAATACTGGCAGCTCTGGGACAGAGTGGTGTTCACTTGTTTTCTTGCCAGGGGATCTCCATCTCTCCTATTTATCCCATTCCTTAAGCTGGCTTACCTTACTGAGAGGACAAGTCTGTTGTAGAAGGGAAGTACCTTGCCAGAGGTGCAGGACCTTGACCTTGGCCTCTGGTACGAGCAGAGAGTATTAGTAAAAAATGAAAAGATTTTGTAGTAAGTCCAGAACAAGTTTGTGGTGCAGCAGCCAAATCCAATTGTTCTTCTGACTGTAATAGATTTACTCTACATTTGCACTGACATGACTAAAAGAGGTTGCTGGCTCAGTATTTCTGCAAAAACAAGCAAAACGCAAACTAGCAGCTGTAAAAGGAACACACCACCACCCAAAAACACTTCTTTATGTCAGGGCATTTGCATGCATCCAGATTTTGTACAGTTCTCCGATGATTTCAGTATTAGGTTCAATTATGCTGGTTTTCTGATTCAGCTGGTGTATGAAAGTGAGCATGCCCTTGAAAATACTGAGTGGTGCCTACATATCTGCAAAGTCTCCAACTTTACAGAGAAAACTGTAGCACTTAAAAAACACTCTGAGCTTATGAATGACCCTCACAATCACCCTCATTCACAACAGGCCATTCAAATTGACCTTTTACACTTGTTACAAGCTTCAAAAGGGCAATGTCCAAACCACTCACAAAGTGTTTTCTGGGCCCTAAAAGACACCTGCTAGAAAGCAGTGTTGTCTTTGATTTGGTGAGGCAATTTTGAGAGACAGAGTCAACAATGTAAATGGACAGAAATGCAGGAATAGGAGGAAGCTGGCCTGTTGCTGGCAAACTCCCACCACAGTTAACACCTGTGCCCAGGTAAATCCTGAATGGCCACAAGAAGATGGAGGGAAAACAGAGTCAATCCGAGGTTTGGATCTGAAGCTCAGTACAAAAGGTAGTTATGTCTGGATTTGAGTGTGACCTCAAGATCAACTGCAACTGATCATAAACTAAGAGCAAATTTATGGGAGGGCTCAGGGAGATGAAGCCCATGGCAAAACAAAGAACAAAGGGAAAGTGGAAAGGTAAGCTCAAGACTCCCAACTAGAGAAAGATATTAAAGCTACTGAAATCATATGTTCTTTGGCATCATGTCAGGGATGACCGTAGGCTTGTCATGGCCTGGGATAATAAGTAGCCACATATGTAAAACTCTTGAGGAAAGGGAATTAGAACTGAGCCTAATATTAATAAAAGCCTATGCAATAATATGAGTCATATTCCTCTTGCCTTTAAAGGTTTGACTTTTCTGTGTGATTGTGGCTTTTACTACAGACATTTACCAGAGATCAAGTCACCTCAGCTCCTGCTATAGACCACGGAGAGTTGCTCAGTAGAGCTGAAGGTGTAATTTATCTCCATGTAAAGCAGACCCCCACATCTGGTTGGATGAATTGCACCAAAAAAATCCATTGACTGTATTGACTAGATCTCCACTGACTATAAAGAGAAGTTAAATACCTACTGAACATGTGTAAATTCAGCTGTCTCAATGTGGCTTTGATCCTTGCCTCTCAGGTCAGGCAAAAAGTTTCCCATTCCCCAGGTGTTTTCAGTGCAAATACCCAAATTTAAGTTAGTCACATGAGGTCTCCTTTGTAGTCAGCAGAAAGTTTCAGGCACTGCAAGAGGTGATTAAACTCACCTAGTTTAGAACTGTCTTTAGAATGAGATTAATTGCACTCTAGAAAGTTCCATTTCCTGTTTTTCTTTATCATCTATAAAAGGATTCCAGACAGCTTCCTCAGATAATGGGATAGATGGATGGATCTCATTGTGACTGTGGAGAGACTGATGCTGGAGCCCTGAGGAAAAGCAGGGAAATGCAGTTCGTTTAAGTAATTTAACACTGAAAAAAGCAGTGTATTTGACAATGTACTATGTGATAGCACCATGCTCTGAGAGCAGGAACTGCCTCTGTCAGCCCACCTCTGCACCCAGAACCTGACAAGGTAATCTACAATAATGAGTGAGACAAACTCAGGAGAAATACCCAAATATCAGCAGCAACACAACTAATAATATCTTCTTCTATGTTTTACACAAGTAAGAAGCTTGATAATGAACGATCAGTGGGCTCTTCCTCCTGGATTTGTACCACAAAAATGTATTCTTTTGTTAATATGCCAAGATGTGGGGGTGAAGTGTTTGAACCTCCACGGGAGTTTGATCAGCACAAGGAATGTTGAAACAGAAAAGGCAAAAGCCATGGTGAAGTCCCATGAACAGGAAGAAGAAAAGATATAGAAAATAAAATGTGTTACTGGGCACACACATAGGGTGAAACCTGTATTATTTCAGTGGGTTAGGGTTTCTTGGGTCTTTATCAAAGTGAAGGGTCTTATTCCACGGGTCATGGTTTTAAACTAAAAGAGTGTCCATTTATATTACGTATAAGGAAGAATTTTTTTACAATGAGGGTGATAAAACACTGGCATAGGTTGTCCAGAGAGGTGGTGGATGCCTCATCCCTGGAAACATTCAAGGTCAGGTTGGATGAGGCTCTGAGCAACCTGCTCGAGTTGAAGGTGTCCCTGCCCACGGCAGGGGGGTTGGATTAGATGACCTTTAAAGGTGCCTTCCATCCCAAATTATTTTAAGATTCTATCCCAAAAAAGTGGCTTTTTGCATAGACCCAGGAGGATATTCCCAAATTGGTAAGATCTCATATATAAGAATTACGTCTTTTCTAGTAACCCAAAGATGCTCAGCCCTGCTCTCTGTCCATGAGACCAGCTGGCATGACCAATGTCCATATCATTGACCTCACCTGCCTCCAAAGCAGGGAGCCCCACTCAGACTCCTACTGGGAGTGGTCCCAGGTCTGTGGTAACACTTGATCTGTGCTCAGTCACTCAGAACAAAACCATGGGACAGGTCATCCAGCAGTGTTATCAGTCAGTGTGTGTCACTGCTTGGGAACATCCCTGGTATGGCTCTGCCAATTAGTCTAGACAGTTAATGCCTACTCTAGGCATGAGGAAAGCTGCTGTCATAGCTGCAGAGCAAGGCTGGTCCTGAGCTGTGGCCCTGTGCATCTGGTGGCACGGTGCAGACGGTGCCTGAGGTGTGATCAGGGAGCCTCAGCCAGCTGTGTGCATTGAAATTCTTCCAGCACGTCTCACAAGAGCAGCAGTGTTAGCAAAGGTAGAAGAGCAAATTCCAGTTCGTGTAATTACCTTCCTAAATTAATTCCCCTGCAGTTTCAATCAGCTGCTCTTGACATTCCCTCCTCAGGGTGTAATCCCTCCTCATAAACGCTCTGAGCCCTGCATGGGGAGGCATGAGGGGAGCAAAGATAAGCAGAGCTGATGCTGCACTGCTGAGAGCTGGTGGGCAGCTCCCCACAGGGCGCTTTGGGGATTTCACTATCAGTCCCTCAGCAGCTGTACTTGCTTCTCCTCCATCCCCACTGAAAGCAGAAAATTTTAGACTGAATTTACAGTCAGTGGGGAATTCCCTGTAAAGAGTCTTCTGGTTTAGTATTAATATCTCTGTCGTTCACCTAAAGTTAGATACAACCCAAATCTAATGGCTTCTATAAAATGTAGAAGAACTAGGACCTGGATGGATTAGGACATTTAAGCTTTCAGCATTGCTTTAGCTCTGCTTTAGAGGTGGATGGTACGAGGAACAATGAATTATTTTGTTGTACGAGGTACACACCATGTCAAAAACATGAAATATCTGAGATAAGAAGACAACAATTAAATGCACATCACAGAACTAAATAGATAAACAAGACTCAGGTTTGAACAAAAAGAAATGCGGAACTATTTGCAGTTTTGACACAGGTGCAGTATCTCATAAAGTCTTTGTTTTAGTATTAATTCAGATGACCATGAGAAACACCATGACATTAAAAATTGGGTTCAGAGATATGAATAAAGTCCTAAAAAATGATATCGCATTAACAGGGGGGGGAGTTTTTATTTAGTGAAATGCTGAATGGAGTTTCTTAGTTCTGGCCTTATTAAATGCTTCCTTAACAATCTGGAAAAAGAACTAAATTGAATGTTAGCAAAAAATTATAAGGTACTAATATAGAAGGTGACCAAGACACTAGTGAGGACAGAACAAAGTAAATATAAAAAGCACCTGAGATTAAAACACAGCACTGGAGGGTCAACATGACAATCACAAATTAACACAAGTTGGCAAAGTAATGCAAAACACATTCATACAGCTCCCAGCCACAGCTCTAAAAACTGGGGGGACAAGCAAGATGTAAGTATCCACAACTTAAAACAAAGTGTGTGGACTCAAAGTAAAAGACAAGAGCCAACCCAGAGGATGAGGAGTCCTGCACTGCTGCTGGCATACAATGGATCTGAACTGCTCCACCACCATGGACCAGTATTCAAGAAAAAGTAAATTGGGAAAGACTTTGGCAAGATTAATGCACGTAGGAGAAAGGAGTGAGAGCACAGGGCATCTCAAGAGACTCTGCAGGCTTCTCATGCCAGGGTCGCAGCATCTCTCCAACTGAGATTTAGCAGCGTTAGATATATTAAACCTTCACCTCGGCATGGTTTGCACCACTAAGGAGGACAAGGTGTTATCCTGGTGACTACAATTAGAGGTGGCTGTTAAGCTCTGGAAGGGATGAAGACCTGTGATGGATCCTGTAGAGAAGTGGAGCTTAGAAGGATCTCACCAGGCCTGAACAGAACAGCGAGCTGGTTGTGCAGAGGAAGATGATGATATCCAGTGCTGCTTTCCACCAAATCTCAGTCACACTGTTCTGCTTTGAATTACCTCAGTGCCACCTTGGATAGGTTCCTCCTGACATCACTTGCTCCAAGTCAAACAGACTTTTAAGTAGTTTGCTCACTTAAGGCTGGGGAAGGCAATTTACGGATTTCCAGCCTGGAAGTTCTCCCAAAGTGCCTTTTTCCAAAGTAGGTTACCATGAATCCAAATATCCCAGGGCGTGTCCCTCTCTTCACAGAAAACACTAAGTTTCCCAGCTACCATCCTGAGACAGAAGGCAGCATACACTTAACAGCTCTTGCAGACCACATTCCCTGCAAAGCTATTAATATTTAAGTTATTCTATTTAATACAGTATCTGCCAGAAGCAATAGCAGATGCAATGTCTCCATGGCTCCATTCCTTCTGTAAAGTTCCATGCACAAGAAAAGAGTATGGCACTATTAAATACAAGAATCGAATATAGCATTATTAAATACAAGAATAAACATTATAATTTATTTATACCATGCAAGGCTGATCATGGTAGTACCCAGCCACTCAGCTACCTGGCTATGTCTAAGGTCAACAATCTATTATGTTTTTAAAAAGATATAAATGATCTCAACACTCACTTGACTGATTTTGATTAGAAAGTTCATTACAGCTGTTAAATTAGATACAAATTATTCTAGTTCAGACCTTGTCCTTGAACATTGCACATGCATCTCAATGCTACAAAGGACTTTCTGATGACCAAGAGATACAGAATCGTGTTCAACATACATGCACAGGTTTGTATGCTGGGTAACCTATAATTAAAGAGGATTTAATCAAGTGATATTTGAAGACAGGGAGTCCCAAAAAAGAACAGAAATGTGCAGGGTGAGTAGCTTCTGAGGTGACCTTCAGGAGAAGTAGGAATTGCTGGGGCACCTTCATGTTCACTTGCATACATTCGAGCACACTTTGACATATGACTGGTGTTATATAAATGTATTAGTTTTCTAATACAGCTGTTAATAGTCTTTAGTTACTATTTTTCCCATTAAATTTGTTTTGAGTGTTTCTACATTTTACAGCAAAATGAGCAAAATGGGTGTGGAAAGTTTCTCCCTGTTCATTTTTTGTACCATTTTCCTAATCTCCCTCTCAGGTTAAAACAATAAGTAAAACCCAGGTGCCCTCTCCACCCAGCAGCTGTTCCAGAGGAGCCCAGGCCCTGCTGTGTCCTGTCATGATCTAATGTTTGCTGCAAGGAACAAACCGAGGCACATGAGGAAACTGAGATGAACAAAGTGGTGCTTCCAACCACAGTCCAGGCTGGAGATACTGCAGTCAGTCTAGTCCTGGCCTTAACTGCTGGCAGTATCTCCAGAACTGCAGGGGTGGCACTGAGATGGTGCTGCTTCTCACACCAAGTTCATAAAAGAGAAGAAAAACTTGCTTTGCTGGCTGCTGGAGGGGCTTTGCTGTATCACTGCTCAACAAATGGATGAAATTTGGGACTGTTCAGTTTTACAGACATTACACCAGGGACTATGACTTCTTTTTGAGAAGCTATTATTCCTAGGCTGAGCTGACAGCACTGAAAGACCAGCTGCTGAGTGTTTGCTGACACTGGCAGTCCTGATGCTCTCCCACATGTCAAGCCCTCCCTCATGCATTGCTGACCACAGTGGATCTTGACACCCGTCCAGACAAGGCTGCATTGCATAGTTTGAGCTGGGGACTGGACTTGCCAGAAGGGTGCTGAGGGACCTGCATCCTCAGGGGTTTGGGGGACACTGAGGCACACACCTGTGCAACATGGAATCGTGTGCCTGCAGCTCCCACGAGCCCATTGAGCAGGCACGAGCAGCACCAAGACTCAAGTTACCAGCATAGTCATGGCAACGTGGAATGAGCAGGCAAACCAACTCAACTTCTGCAGGTACCACCACAGAATGGGTCTTGCTGTCAGCACCAATGCCCAAGCACAGAGATATGAAGCTGTAGATGAAAACACACCTATTCTCACCAAAGGTCTGTAATTTCAGAGGTAGTTTGGATGCCTAAACAAGTGTTGGGCACCTGCGAGCTGCTGAAGTGACTCCAAAGCTATGGCTGGGAATCACAAGCCACTCACGTTACCCAGACAGTGGCTTCCCCAGGCTCTGATGCCCCTTCTCATTCCTCCCAGCAAACCCCTGGTGACCACAGCCTGTCATGTTGGCTGATCCCAGTGACTGAGGCACAGTCCCATCTCCTTAAACCACACACAAACACAGGGCAGCTCTGCAAGTCTGGAGCTGCAACAGCAGAGGTGTGTGGTAAGGTCTCCAATGACTAAGACTTCATTATTTTTTACAAAGTATACTGCAGAATATTTATCTGTGCATTATGATGAATTAGCATAAATAATTAAAACAGAACTCAAATTGGCAAACACATAAGCAAAGGGCACTCACTAATGGACCAGGCTCGCTCTGCTGCTCCAGGGACTCACTTAGATACAAGTCCTTGCCAAACAGGCCAAGGAAGGATTCCTATTTGTCTTTCTTTTTGTTCTAAACCTGTTCCCATCTCACCCCAAATGTCACACACAGGCTGGAGGTGGTTGAGCACGTCTTAAAGAGCATCTCCCAAAGGGGGAAGAAGAAAATAATGGAAAGCCCCCAAACCTTCAACCTGTTCCCCAAGTCCCATGACACTCTTCTCTGCAAACAACACACCTACGATCAGTCATGCAGGAGGTGCTCGCTGGTGCTTCCCAGAAATGCTGATGATTTGATGGGTCGCATGACTCTGCCTCCTCTTTTTATTCCAGGTATTAAGCACTACTGAAAGAAGATTACATGGCAAATAGAGAAGGGTTCTCTCTTGTTCCCCATGGTTTCCCCCTCTCATCAGCAGGTACACATGGTGATCTACACCAGCAGAGTGCAGCTGATATTGCACACTTTCCCAAAAAGAAAAATCTAATCCCAAACCTTTTCCTGGTCTTATTTTTCTGTGAAAGTAAAGGCTGCAGTTGTCTCAGAAGATGGTATGAAAACAAGAATATATCCTAGATACCTCTCCTTCAGCCTCTATTTTCTTTGTCAGATTGAAAATTTTCCACAAATTGCAATTCCAAACTTGATCTGTATTATGTTATCTTTCTGGACTCTGTTCATTATCCAACAAATACTTCGTGCTTACAATTAAAAATAAACTGGAAAAATCAAAATCTTACTTATTTTCAATTCTTCATTCTATTCATGAATGCTTCAGTGCATAAATAAAGCATTTGGATGGTTTGTGGAGGTGGACAGGTCTTGAGTCTGTCTCCCTGTCCAAAGTACACATCCCACGAGGCACAACCGCATGGGTTTCCTACAATATATTGTGCTGCCTAACACAAAGGGAAATACAGTACTACATGGGAACATCAGTTATTCCTACAGTGACAGGAGCTCAGGAAAGAGCAGGGATAGATTGTAGCCTGACCTGCAACCCCCAAGAGACATGTCCAAATTAAATACCTCAAAGGTTAAAAGAGATTTATTTTTTTTATTTTATTTCATTTTATCGAAAACGTTCAGGAGAAGTTTAGCCTTACAGAGGTGAAATTCTTCTTAGGAAAAACAAATTCCTCTTACCGACTATGCCACTAAGACATTGCCATATTGCCAAGAAGTCCATCAACCCTGGTGTCCCAGCAAAGCGGAACTTCATGGGTGATACACAAATCTCCTGTCCGGAAGAGCTGCCAGAGAATAAATGTTTTCAGATAGGAAAGGAAACAGAGTCAGCTTCTTTAGGGAACGACTCCCCAAGGATAGGCTTGAACAAACTCACTTTTGCAGAACAAGAAAGAAGGAAGAATTACGAAGAAAGTATCTCATGCTACTTTCTGTAAATCACTGCCAGTGAAAGCTGAATGTTAAATTTGCCATCAGGAACCTTTCCCTTTCTCCCCTGCATCTTTATCCCTAGGGCTTGGTAGGGCCTGATCACGTTCATGCGTTCTCCTTGAATTATGTCAATAGACTGAATCATTACAGTAGATCTAACACTACCTGAACTGAAGCAAGAGTTTACAACAGGCACTGCTCAAGTCTTATTTATGTGCACATTATAAGAGTGAGGGGGCCTCTGGTGGTCTAGTGGTTAGGGTGCAGGACTCTCACCGCTGCGACCCGGGTTCGATTCCCAGCCCCCCGGGCAGATGGAGCTCGTCAGCCTTGTAAGGTCATCCATCTAAGAGAAGGTCACTCTAAACAAACCTACGTCCTGGGGACCTCACTGCCACTGTCCAAGCTTGCTTGGCCCCGGCAGATGAACCTCAGGATTAAAGGGTGGGCTCAGTTCAGCGCACGCTGTGTCTCACCTAAAAAATCCACTGCGCAGGCTCGAAGGGTTAATGACCTTTCCCAAATCTTCGCTCGCGAAGACTGGCCATTAATTAATTATAAGAGTGAGATACACAGGGGATCATGACCCCTTTGCAGCCATATGTGCATCGCTCTATGATTTAACAAGATCCCATCTGTACCACCCTTTTAAAAGTTCTAGCACCCAAAGCTTTTACAAAGACCTTGGCAAAGCCCCTTCCTGAGCCCCATACAACATCCTTGGCATGTCCTGAAGGTTGCAACCCTCTTCCATCAGCAGCTTCCCAAACCCTCCACAGCACTGGAGTCCTTTGTATAATTTTTTCATTAAATATCTCTGAATGCTTGGATCTATAAGGAATTAATCACATCCATCCATGCTGCAATCCCTTTTGGCTCTCAGCTGTTTATTGTCTGGTTATTTGTATATGAGAGCAACCATCTTACTGGTAGTTTTGAGTGCATGGCATTTATTGCAAAGTTACTCAGAAGATGAGACAAAGTGTAACATGCCACTAAGATAAGAAAAATGGGACTTTTACTAAAGAGTAACACAGGATCAAATTTGTCTATTTTATGGAAAGATAGGCAATCTCTTGCCTTCCCAAGGAAAAGTGTAAACTGTTTTAGTGTGAAAAGTATCACTGGGGGACTGCTGGGATGGCACTACACATTGTCACAGCAGCACCTCCAACACGAGAGGGACTCCTTTAGAGAAGGAAAAAAGGTTAAAAGACAATTCATTTGAAAGCAAGAACAAAGACTTTGGATACCAACTTAGATGCTGTTTCCCACGGCACTTCTGCTCTCGAGCAGGTCTTCATTCTTCAGTGGCAGGAACAAGCTCTGAAGTCTGTCAGCAAGATCTCAGCACACTCTGCCATCACTCTCACCAGATTCCTTTTTGTAGGGTTTGATCCTACATTGAGGTGAGACTGCACAACTTCAACTGAGTTCAGAAGGAGCTGAGACTGAACAGAAACCCAGTGGGGCCAACTTGGACTGCTGAGCCCCCTGGGGTGTCCTGGGAAGAGACAGGGTGTTTGTGCTCAGCTGACAGACTTCTGTGTTTTACTTCCTTTAAGGATAAGGACTTCTAAAAGTGTTTTGTTTCATTTTCATTAATATTAAACTTGGCATCAATGATTTTAACAAAGCTGTTATTGACTTCTGTGAGAGCAGGTCAGACTCAAATTTCAGTTTTGCAGGACTGAGTAGTCACCAAAGGGAAGTTGACCACACAGTGTCAGGTCCACTCCTAAGAAGGACTGAACAATCCAAATATCCTGATTTTTTTCCTGTTCTGTGAATCATATTGCATAAGGATCTTAAGATCAACCACACATGTGGAGAGCTACCTAAAATAAACGTTGCAACTTGGAAATTCTTATACCGCTGCAAATAAACGTGAATCTCTCAGCTCACCTGAGCCTCTCCACACATATCCACTGTCCTATTGCCTATATCCAGACACAAGCCTGGGCACAGATTTGACCCAGCTGCCACAGAGGAATGCCAACTGCTCACAGTGCTCTGCCATGTGCCAAATCCTCACTGATGCAGTGTGTGTGGGGGTTGACTAAGGCAGGATGAAAGGGGTGCCCCTCCGTCCAGACATGGCTCCCCCCAGCAAGAAGCAGCATTATGCAATACTGAGCACGACTAAACAGCAAGCTCTGGACCAAAGAGCCTTCCCAGCATAACACACTCCAAGTGCTGTCGCTCCCTGCCTGCCAGCACGAGTTTTCCTGTGGCAAAAAGGAGCAAAAGAACTGAAAAAGTGTCACAGCACCCAGTATCCACATATTCATAGAAATTAATCTGGAAAATAGGACCTGTGTCCCAAGATGTACTTTATAAATAAACACCGAAAAGGGGGGAGCAGCAATGAGTGAGTGGCACGCAGCAGCACACCGGTAGTGAACATTTCATTTTAATTCTTGTCCAGGGCTAAATCCTTGCCAACATCATGAAAAATTTGCCTGAAGGTAAAAATCACAGCCCTACACTCAAGGTGTTTATTTGCAGGTGCAAAGACTATGCCAATGATTAGGACTTCCCAAGATCCAGCTCTAGGCTACAGCCCGTGCAGCCTAGAGAGCTCTGTTTGTCTTTGCCAAGTAAACCAGTTTCAGAAATCACTGCTTAAATCCTCTGTCACATAGAGCTGTGCACACCTAACAGCATCAAAGAAAAACAGTACCACCGTGATCACTGATAATCCATTGGGTTTTCAAACACATTCACAACATTAAACCTCACATTTATTTTAATAGGACTCTACCAACTCCATTCTATGCTGTACACAGAATTATTTTTTCCTATGAAAACTTAAAGGTACAGAATTTTTAGGAGTGCAAACCATTCGCCATTCACTTGACTTGTGAATGTCACAAAACGAGTTTGTTTCCTCTCAGTTCACTTGTGGTCAGTGTAACTTTCTACCTGACAGCGCTGCAACGCTCAGGTTTCATGCACTGCGAGGTGATGCTTATCGGACCAAAACCCGATGGTTTTCATTTGACACTTTCAACTATCGAAGGCGTCGGTTCGCTCGGGGTTTGTAACAGTGAGTTGAACCACACGCGGTGCTCTGGGCTGAGCTGAACTGGCCGCGTTCCCCTGAAGCACTTCGAGCCTTAAAACCGCTCAGAGCTTGGTCTTTCTGGCATCCCTTTTCCAGCATCTCAGACATAGAGGCTCGGGAATGCCACTCCAAGGCAACGTGGGGGTACGGACAAGACAGGGACTCAGACTTAAAAGCAGCTGCTCTTTTTGGAAAACCCGACGACAGAAAAGAAAGAAATAAAGCCGCTCAGCAGCACACCTCGTATCAGACCCTTGCTCCCACACACACCCGGCGCCGGAGCGAGCCCCTGGAGCGCCTTACGCAGAGAATGATAAAGCAAAACGGTGTCCCCGGGCGCATCCCCCCGGGGCAGCCCCCGGCATCCCCCCGGGGAGCACCGCGTACTCACACGAAGGCGTGATAGAGCAGCGCCCAGCCGCGGGGTCGTTCCAGGGCGTCGTAGATCAAAGTTTGGATGCGGCGGTACCTGGCGTGGTTCCGCTTCACCGGGCGGCTCAGGGGGGTCTTCGCCAGCAGCCCCAGCCCCGGCGGGCTCCGCTTGCCGCCCTCCTCCTTCCCGCCGCCCTCCAGCAGCAGTGTCCCGTCCCGGTCGCCGCCGGCGCCCAGGGCCAGCGAGCCCTGCTCGGGGTCGCCGCCGCTCGCCGCTCGCCGCCCCGCCGCCGCCGCCGCCCCGCCGGCCGCGCTACCGCCCGCGGCGCCGCGCCGAGCCTTCAGCCCCATGGTCGGGCCCCGGAGGCGAGCTGCGGATCGGCGGCGGCGGCGGCAGCCCCGGGAGCCCCAGGGCCATGATCCGAGCTCCCCGCCCCTCCCCCCAGAACGATTTCTCTGTGTATTTATATATATATATTCATCTATGTATGTATGTATATATATATATATGGGGGGGGGTAAGCGGCAGTGGGCTGGGGGAGTCGGTCACATTCCCGTCAGGTCATTCCCGCCGGCGGGCAGCGGGCAGGCAGGCGCTCGGCGCGCACCTGGGGCCGGCGGGAGGGAGGGGAATCATCGCGGAGTTTATTTACCAGCCTGATGCCCGAGCCCCTTCCTCCCCCACCCCACCCCCCCGCGCCTTCCCTTCCTCCTCCTCCTCCTCCCAGCTCCTGCCTCCCCCCAACCCTCACGTTAGGGAGTGGCCCATTGTATGCAGCCAGCAAATAGCCGGGCGCCCGCCCCCCGCTCCCCCAGCCCCGGCTGTCGAGTCATCTGCGGTGTGGGGGGCACCGGTCCCGGCCCCCTGCCACGGGAGTCCCCCTACGCCCCCCCAGCCCCGGACCGACAGCCCCCCGCAGCCGCCGCCGGGGCCGCCGGCGCCGAGCGGGGAGATCCCGGCAGCCGACGGAAGAGGAGACCCCGCTCGACACCCGGGGATCTCCCTGCAGCATCACAGCCCCCCTCCTCCGTTGCGGCTGAAGAAGAGGGGGGGGAGAGGAGGGCATCCCCGGCCCCCGGCGGGGGGCTGCTTCCACCGCCGACGCAGGAAGGAGCGGAGGATGGGGATGAAGGATGCCGGGAGAGGCGGCGGGTGGGTGGCTGGAGGCGCTGCTGCCGCTGCGGCTCGAGCCGAGCCCAGCCGAGCCCAGCCGAGCCGGAGCCTCTGCCCGCGGAGCGGGGTTTCGGGGGCAGCACAGCCGGACAGCCCCAGTCCCGCCGGGGAGCCCCTTTTTGCACGGGGCTCTCGCGGGAGGTGCTGCCTCTGTCCCCTCCCAGGTGGCTCCTGGAGGGAGCAGCGCCGGTCCCGAGCCCGGCTGCGGACCCCAGGGGTCTGCCCCGACCCGTAGGACCCAAGAACTCCCCTCGCTCCGCTTTGCTATGTGTACCCGCCCCCTGGTCCAGACTTCGGACCTAAAACCTGACGGGATGTGATTGACAGCCTGTACCCTTTTCCTTTCAGTTTCTGGGCTGCAAGGGAAGCGACAAGCTTTTTTTTGCCCTACACTCTTGGTGCCCTGGGATTTCTGGCACAACGCACTAGAAACAACCCCTCCGAGACGTGCTCTTGAGTGAAAACCTGTCTGCAGGGCAGTGCGTTCACGTCTGCCCCTTAGGAGGAACAAAGGGTCTAAAAATAAAATGCAATAACATTAAATAAATTATTCAATTAAAATAATAAAATAAGATTCAAAGCCTTACAGATTGCTGGTTGTTTTCATGGGAGGTTCTCCTCCTCCAGATGGGGGAATTTTCCTGGTATCTCCTGAAGAGATGCCAAGACACCCAAGAGCCCTTCTAGACTCATAAGAGAAGCAGATTTGCCACCTACTCTAGCTGCTCCTGTTCCATTTCTGAGGGATGTGCAGTCCTCCTGTTTCACACACCAGGAAGGACAACAGATGGAAAGGGAGCTCCTGGAGTTGATTTCTGGACCCACCACAGGCCATACTATTTTGGACCTGAGTCACTCAAAAGTGACACTTCTGCCATTACAGTGCCGGGTGAAAGGGCTGTTTTCCCTACCATATTTCACCTCTGAGGTAATTCTCTTGAGCAGAATCTGTGCCAAAGAAGAAAAACCACCTCTGCATTCAGCTCTGCAAGCTCCAGCTTTAACATGTCTCAGTCACCATTTGATTTTGAGCCTTTGCAACCCCGTGGGATTTGTCTACAAGCAGCTGAGAGCAGACAGCAACGTATCTCACACACATCCCCCAATGTCTGCAGCCAGTGTCAGGATAGCTGAGATCTCCATGACATTTTCAGCGAGGAGGGGCTGGCCTGGGCGCAGCACCGGGACCGCACACGTTCTGCTGCCTGCTCAGCTCACATCTATCAGCATCATTTGAATGTCATTTATAGCTGTATTCCCAAGGAGGGCTGTGGGAGGCTAGGAAGTTTTGATAACTAGGCCATTTATCTCTCTCCAGCTCCTGTTCTACCTCAGTACAATAGCGATTACACTTCCCAATACCACAGGGGAGCTATAAGCATTAGCAAGGATGGATGGGGCACTGAGAGTGGAGCATTTCCTTCAGATAACACCCTATGCCTTAACCTTCATCCCAGTGTTGCATTAGGAAGAGGTGGGAGGAGAATGGGAAAGAAAATTTATAGCTAACCAATTCATCACAGCTTTGAACCACAACAGTAAATGTTCAAACCAAAATGGGAATGGTAAATAATTTTCATGGGGAAAGGCAGTAAATTATTTTCACTTGCAAAGGGTTGTACCAATGTCAAATAGCAATAGGTGATTGATAGGCAGGCACACCAGGAGTGCCTTTTATAGCCCTTGCACCAGGGACACAACACTTTTCAATATCAATTACATGTTGGGGGTTTTCAGTTGCAGGCTTCTGGGACATTTTCAAGCCTCAAATTACAACCGTACAAAACACCATTTGAGACCCAACAGGAAAGAGTTTCCATCTCCTCTCTAAAATTAAAATCCCGTAGCTCAGTGTCAGGAATTCTCCTCCTCCATACTCCATCTGGGATAACTGTTGCACAGATGTAGCTGTGCTGGCTGAGAAGCAGTGTAACGCAAGGGGAGGTAGCTAAATTCTTCTAGATCAATCCAAAAGACACACAGCAGTTTCAAGGGGATCTGAATCAAAACCCAATAGCAGTGCTACTGTACGTGGTTGGCAGTACCACTGCTTGGGACCCCAATCCTATTGCACACCTGCTGGCAAAGCTCCCGCTGATGTCGAAGGGAGTTTGGCCAGATGGAGGGCTCCAGGCTATGATTTGGCTTAATGAGCAATTACACTCCATTACTATTATTTATGATGTGTTGCTGGCAGCACCCAGCGTGCACAGGTTTGATATCCACCTCCTTGGCTGACACTGGAGATCTCTGTAATCAAAAGCAAGTGCTTCTGCCGAGCTGGAGCTTGCAGCCAGGAGGCTGTAACAGGCTCTGCTGGGAGTGTGCAGAGGGACTGCTGATAAGCATCTCCCAGTAGGTTGTGCTGGCTCTCGTCAAACAGGAAACTGCTTCAGTCAAAGAGTTTATATCTAAAATCAGAGAAAACCAGTAAGGGAATATATCTGTTGGTCAATATAATATGCCTTTATCTTGGCTTTTTCATAGATCATCTGGATTCTTGTGAATGACAAAGCACAGGAGTGGTTGGTAAACCTCACACAAATGTACAGAGTGTGTTCTAGTAGAGCCACACGAACATTCAGCTGGAACATCTAGATCATGTTTACAAGAAGGAAAAGGGCAAACAGAAAGTCAGTTACTGTGCAAAAGACTTCAGAACCAAAATGGTCGTGAGATCAGCTGCTCATGAGCTTCAGTGACAGAGGAAGAGAGATTTGGTACTTGAAAAACTAGTCAGGAGCTCTCTAGGAACCGGGAACAGAAAGCAACACTGTCTACAGTGTGAGTGAAACTCATTAAAATGTCTTGTCCTACTTTAGTAGGGCGTGCTTTGAAAAAGGTGCTGAAGAGCAGAACTACAGGGAACATTTCCTGGGATGAAAGATTTGAAGCTTGAGGACCTCTTGACCCAGGAGTCTTATATATAGCAAGACAGTGCATGGAGGGTGAAGCTATATAACCATAGAAGTAAGTGGGATCTCAGTTTCAGTGTAAGCACTGATGCTGAATTTTGTTGCCCTTCTCTTTCTATCCTTCTTCTGGTTCCTCTATTTCATCAAGCAAAATTTTTGCAGTACTTTAAGGCTTCTAGTTTCTCCTTTAGGGTAAAAAGATCTAATCTTGTTTTTAGCTGGGGGATCTAACACCAACCTCCACTCAACCTTTGGTATAAGCTCCATTAAGCACCCTCATGCTTTTTTCTCTGAAGCTCCAAAGGAGGACTCCGCCCACAGACAAAACTACCTCAAGATCATTTTCAATCATGTAGTTAAAACTCACTACTTGGATGCCCACAAAATCTACCAGTGTGACTGAGCATGGTTTGGAAGATGCTACTGCCAAATGCCAAATGAGACAGTGCAAGTACGGAGTCCAGCACTGACACCACAGCTGATTCAGGCAGCAGGAGTGGTTTAGCTTTAAAAGAGACCTGAAGCCCCATGGGGACTGATTTAGGGGGTTGTTAACCCAGATATAGATTGTGCTGCCATAGCTGTGTTGTTCAAACACCCAACCTAAATCTTGTACTGTCACTTCTGTGTTTAGCAGCATGGATATGCTCATGCATTTCCTCTCCCCTCTTTGTACATCCATGTCCTCCTTCTTCCTTACAGCTACATGTCAAATTCTTTTTTTCAGGGCTTGTTTCTTGGGGATTAGTATTGAAGGAACCTAAGCTGTGCCTTAAACTAACACAAAGTGAAGCCCAACAAGTCAGAAAAAACAGTAAGAACAAGACAGAACAGCCTAGTCAAGCATGCAGCACTCTTAGATTGGTCTTAAGTCAGAGTTGCAGTTTTGATCTTTATTTTTTAAAATCTATGGCCTAATTTTACGCGAAGCTATGGTCTGTGATCTGCAGGTGGTCAAACTGATAAAAATGTCACCTTCTGGCTTCCAGATCATTGCATGAACTGCATGAAAACAGGTCAGGCAGAAGGACACACGAGAATCATGTTGGGAAGACTGAAAGCAGTGTCTTCTCCTTAAATCTGCTAATAGAAGAGTGGTGGTGATGTCCATGAAACCTCAAAGCTGTGCAGAAAAATAAGTTAGTTATGACATGCAGACCTTCCTTTCCGAGACTGCAGATGAACCTAACCCTAACCTGTTGCCTCAAAATGTTTTCTCTGCAGTGATAAGGTCTGGCTGGAAGCCAGAGTCTGTATTAGCTCTTGTTCAGGGTCAGAATAACTGTGGGGCTGGCGCTGATGGTCCTAAAGTGAGCAAAATTTATTAAAAGAAAAAAAAACAAAACCACACACACAAGAACCCCCCCAAAAAAAAACAAAACAAAGAACCAACTAAAAAAAAAACAAAACAAACAAACAAACAAACAAAACTCCAAACAAAAACAAAAACACCACCAAAAAACAAACAAACAAGAAAAAGCCCCCACCAACTGTAAAATAACTTCATAGAAACAGTGCTCACTTGAGGGAAATACTTGCCAGGACAGGTCCCCTTGCCCAGGAGCTAGCAGGGCAAGTATTCCCAGCCTTGCAACTGCAGCAGCTCTGTTCCAGCAGACAGTGGTGGAAATGAGGCCACAGAAATCCCCCATGCAAACTCTGCTCTCCCTAACCATCGAGTCCCCTGGCACTCAGCGATCCACAGAGCACAAGAGTGCCATCCATTGGAATGGGAGACCAACTTCCATCTGCCACTGGCCTCGCTGCCTACCAGCTTCACGGAAAACATGAAGTGGAAAATAAATCTCCACCACTACAAATTACTGCATGGGTAAAGAAAATCAATACACTGTAACTTCACACCATCTCAGTGCCATTAAAAGATCGTTGAAAACCAATCAAAAGGGCATCCATAATTCACTCATGCTCACCTTACTGAATGCACGTCACAGTCGGGAAGCATGTGTGCATCCATAATCTTGTCCCAACATTTTGCACAGTCCCTGTCTTTGAGACAGGAGGAGGGATTTCAGCAGCAAGGTTCGTGTATTGTATCAGTACCTTCAAACCTTGGGTTCTAGCTCAGCTGAGCTCTAACCATCCCAGTCCTTGACTTCCTTGAAAAAACTATTCATCCTAAACTTCTTTGTTTCTCAGCCCACTGAGCTTAACCCATTCACATGGTTGGATCTGCCTTACCTTGATTCATTTCCGGGCATGCCCATTTAGCACACAAGGCAAGGCAGCACTAAAGTATTAAAAGTCAAAGTGTTGCCCGAAAAAATTCTTCATAGAAGGAAAGCAAGCAAATAAAGATGGGTCTTCATGGGTGTTTTGCTTCCTCTCCCCTAGTCTCATGTTTTACGACTTTTTCTGAGCCTCTTGGAATTTCTCTCTTTCCCTCCTGACTATAAGGTAGTGAAAGTAAGGTGAGAGTCTCCCTTCCAGGTGTTGGGACATCACACGATCAACCCAAAATACTGACATTTGAACTCTTATTCCTACAGTTGGCAACTCTGAGGAATATGTATTGGAATCATTACTGACTGAAATGATTTCTCCTTTCTCTTTTAGGTAATTTCTAAGGTTCCATAATGTTCCTAATATAATACAGTCTCCCCCTGTCAAAGTGAGTCTGTCAACTGGATATTTTTCCTTAACATCAGAATAATCAATTGGAATGTCAGTAGTGGAAATCTGATTGTGCTATAGATTCAACATCAAACAAAGTTAGTACAGAGTTACTAGGAGGTGAAGCCTGTAACTGATTTTACAAAGGGCTCCCATCAAATTCCCTCTTTGCCTTTAGACCTGAAGAAATCACGCTTGAAAGAATTGTCTTGCAGGGAACTTACCCACTGGTTTCCTTTATGCTGCCTATTTTTATACAAGGCAGCAGCCTGGCTTAGCTCTTTTGGGTATTTTCTAGAAATATTTATCCAGTGCTTCTAATGTTATGCAGAACAGAAATGTCCATGTGGCACAAATTGAAGTAGAAAAGAGGGAGTAATGGTGGCTACATATGGCAGAAACCTTTGAATACCAGTTTATAATTGCTATGATCCACTGCAAACTCCTCAGTCAAGTCCCTTCTAGTGGAGCAAGAGAGAAGAGGCCTTTGCTTTGGGTGTCTTGGGTGCCAGAATTATGTTTCTTCATGACATGGATTCCATCACTGAAGGTAAAATATGAGGATGATTAAATAACTGGTACAACTTCCCCACCAGCCCTGGGTAGGACCATAACTGGTTGCATGAAGCACCACATAACGTGAAATGGAGATGTTGTCTGTCAAGTTCTCATGGCACAGTCTGCTTAACAACAGTAGTCCTATTCCAGTTGATTCCTGATAACTTCAGTTGGAACCATCTCTGATGGATAGGAAGCAGTCTTCAGATATTCATGGAATCACAGAATCAAGGACTGATTGAAGTTGGAAGGGATCTCTGGAGGTCATCTAGTCAAATCCTTGTACTCCAGCTACACAAAGAATTGAAGAACCTGACATATATTTTAATTTCAAGGAATTTAACCCAGAGCTACAGCATGATTGACAGCTATCAGTCCTTCACATGTGGAATCCAACTCTGGTTTGCATAGGTATCCCATCCTTATTTACATTCAGCTCTTGAAAGGAGAACACCCTATGGGCTGGCAGTGATCCTCCAGGCAAAACTTCTGTCCACTGTCTTTGGTAGCTGCACGATTTCACTCCAGTATTCCAAGGATGCCACTTATCACTTCCCTAAACAGAGGAAGAAACTGCCCTGTGTTAGGACAACTTCTGTCTTTGCAAATGTAAAACTGAAAATCTATTTCCAGCCTCCTTTTCCTTGCCCACTCATCTCCAAGATGATACTTCCCTCTTCCATTGAAAGCAGTCTCTGACAAGCTTCTCCAGGGCTTTCTGAACACTACAGCTCTGAAGGACCAGCAAAAGCCTCCAAGTCCACCCCCCACACATATCCAAATTTTCAGATGGCTCGTCTGAGGGTGGACATTCTCCTGCACAGGCAGGCACAGCTCTCCAACTCATGTAGTCTCTTCATGTTGAAAGTAACAGTGAGCTGCACAATGCCAGGAGCTCGCAGATTTTTTTCTACCTGCTTTTCAGCTTACCAGACCCACCCCAACACACTCAAGTCCTTTGAATGATGGTCCAAAATTTATGGCTTCTGTTGTTCTCAAATGCTGCCTTTCTGTTTCGTAATTTCCTCTATGTTAGTGTTCAGAAGGAGAAAGGGAAAATCATTGACTGTATGTAACTGTACTTTATTGCACAAAGATAAATGTTGATTAGCCTGCACAGTACCACAGTTGACTTCAGACAAGAAACCATGGTGTGGCTATAACTTTGTGGCAGCTCCCAGGTATCGCATAATTCCTATAGCTTAGTGAGTAAGGAATGCACTGGGAATCTGCCAAATTAAATATTTATTCCCCTTTTCTGAACAATAAATGTCCATACCTCCAAGCCGGAAGGATGTGGAGCCCTGCACTATCAAAGCAACTTGTTCCTACTACTATTATCTTTCCTGTTCCTAAAAAGGGCTAGTTAGGAAGTAGCCATGAGAACACGATCTGCTTTGGAGTAACCCTCCGAAGGGCCCTGCTTTGGAGTAACCCTCTGCCTACCCAGCAAGTTACCCTTGCAGGAAAATTGCAAATGTTGGTTTGGAAGAGTCCAGGGTACCTGAGCAGTGACAACATGGAGGTGCTCCTTAAACCATATTATTTCTTAGCTTGATTTCATAACAGAAGATTCAAAGAAACTGTGAGCAGAGACAGTGTGTCTAGAAGACACAGAGAGAAGGAGTAGGATTTGCTCTCATCTGTTCAGGAGGAGAGTTGAATTGGAAATTATTATGTGGGTGTAGCACTTAAAAGATCTTGCTTTCTTTTTCTGCTTTTACTTATTCCTTGTGTGGCTGTGATCAGTAATACTCCACGTACCATTCAGGGAGCAGCTGTTTGTCTCAGTTCCTTAGGCTTTGGTCCTGTGCTTCGTTTTCTACCAAGGCCAGTGCACACAGTTCACTGGAGCATTAGGGCTTTAGTGCTTTGGGAGTACAACGTCTGGTACTGCACAGGGCCTGGCATGATGAATGGGCTCCCTCAGCGCTGCAGGAACAGACGTGCTACATTATTAATAAGCAGGTGAACGAGGAGGTGGATGGCAGTGCAGTTCTTGAGTGTGTGGACTGAGGTACTGACAGTGAAAGCACATCTGTTAGCCTCATCTCCGCCAGATGGTTCCTTTCTGTCCCCAAAGTTACTGTAATTTATTTAACCTATATTTTAGTTCAGGGCTAGTTGAGGAGTGGACACACCCCAGATAGGGGAATAGTGGTCTAACAGCTGCAAACTTTGATAGGAACATAAACCCATGGAAATTCTTCAACAATAAGTTAAAAACTCTCAGAGTTTTCTTTTGAATGGATGAACTGATTAAAAAAAGAGAAACCAATTTTTTTTTTTAAATCAAAATGTGCTAACTTAAGGTCTTTCTTTTTATTATTATTCTTTCTTGGAAAGAAGTTTTATAAGTTTCTTGCTTGGGAAACAAGTTTTTTGCTCACTAAAAATAGTTTGAAAGCTGATTCTATTTCAGTTTAACAAAATAAAAACAGCAAAATGGAAAAGTTTGGCAAGAAGTTGTTAAAAGGTTGAGCAAACAATAATTCAAGGTTTCAGTATCTCAGCATTTCCTCGTGCTCAGAGCTTCAGGGAGGTTTAAACCAGGGCACTATTTTCTTCTTGGGCTGGACACTGAGGACATGCATGACCAGCCAGGGCAGCAGCACAGAACGGCAGGGACTGAACAGGCTGTTCCCACTCAGCCAAAGATCTGTTTGCTGACCTGTGACCCTGTAAATGGGGAAGATTTGATACATTTTTAACTGAGGTTCAGTAGCAAGGCCACATGTCCCCATGTTTGTTTGAATCTTCAGACAGCCTGAACTCACACTCGGTGTTGTAATGTTTCGCCTTGTAAAGAAGGTGTCATAACCTTCTGGGCTCCCAAGCTAAACATCAGTTCTGTTCTGATGAAAAGAGAAAATATTTCTTCCTTGCATGGCTGTGTGTTCATCTTGCTGTCCCATCCCATTTTCACAGCAACCAATGCTTGGGCTGTGACTGTGGCTGGAGGTTGGACGGGACTTGGAGCAAGCTGGTCTAGTGGAAGGTGTCCCTGCCCATGGCAGGGGGTTGGAACTCGATGGTGTTAAAGGTCCTTTCCAAACCAAACCATTCTACGACTCTATGATTCTATGACTGTTTTATTGGAGACTGAAATCAAACTGAGGAACACTCAAGCTTAATTCCAGCTTGATCCTCCTTGTTAAGCAGAAGATAATTTGTGATATCCGGGTTCACTACAAACCGCAATGCTGAAGTCTTTGGTAGACATTTCTAGCAAGCTATGAGAACAAAAGCATTGTGAGATGAATGGATTCAAGCTCTTGAATTCATGATGGAACCACAAGTTGAGCTAAGGGGAAACTTTTTTTTCATCAAACTCAAAAAATATTAACAGGAAAATGATAACAAAGATAAAATTGGGTGGAGGGTTTTTAACTCTTTTGCAGAAGCTTAAACAGAGTCAAAAATTTTCTTTTGAAGATTTGTTTGAAGTGTATGTTTTACCATTTCAAAGGGGTTTTTAAGAAGTTCAAACCAGTAGCAACAAAATTAGAAATTTGGCCAAAGCCAAAATCCAGCATTTTGAACAGTTAAAAACAAATTTCTCCCACTGTTTTCTGAGTTTTGAGATTGCTTGCAGTACTGCTGTAGTTGCATGAGGTCCTTTAATGGGGTTGAATTTGCAGTGACTTTTTTAATGGCATTGCTCTGCATTCAGTAACCTGACAGCAGCCAGAACCCATTTCTTGTTCCTTTCCAGTGCAACACCTCTTTCTCCCTGTGTTTGTAGTGAAATCCATCTGTGTAGTTGCACCATTGTAACAGCCTCAAACACCCCAAACTCCACCCAGCAAAGACTGATGATGGCTGAGGGGCATTGCTCAAGCAGCTGAAGTTCAGAGTGCTGTGCCTTCCTCCCTAGTTCACAAGCAATTTAGATTGGCTACAGAGAAATAAATTTTAACTCTGCTCTAGTCATAGATTTTGGTTACCTGAGCTGGCTGTTGCTCTCCTAAGGTAAAAAGACATCCTTTTTTGGTTGCAGAACATATAAGACAAGCTAAGAGACTGGGGGATCTGATGGCCTCTCTTTTTTGCCATGGGGATTTGCCATTCCAGATGTTTGATCCTAGCGGAGACACCTTTCTTGGACCAGTGTTCAGGCACCTTTCTGTAGTTTCAGAAGAACTCTGCAAACCCACTTTTGTAATTTCATGGGGGGGGGCAAAAAAAGCAGGTTAAAAAATAAGCTTCCACTTTCTTTTCATGTCATAATGTGAGGTCTTGGAAATTACAGCCCCTTGAATGGCAGAGGCTTTGAACAGTGCAAGGTCCAGAGCTCATCCCAAGACTTTGCTACTTCTAGCAGAAGAGCAATGTTACAGCCTCCGGTTCAGCACCCTCTTGCAGCCCCTTGAAGTTTGAATCCCACCAATTTAGCATATTTAAATGTATTTAAATGCCTGCCTGGGTATTTTCTTGTTCTTTTGAGTATTGGTGGCCCGTGTGAATGCAGCAGAGTTCAGCACAGATGCCAGTAAGTGAATAAAACATAAGAGCTCAGAGGAAGAGATGCAGACAAGGATCCATTTTGCCAGATCACTGTCTACTTTAAGGCCAAATTACAGCTGATCTGCTCCTATCTTGGCCCAATCAATCTGCTATTAAAAGAATGATCTATCAAAGAAAGTCTAAATATATCTAGGCTTTGAGAAAGAACTTCCAGCAATTCATCATGGAGGCAAGAGACAGAACAGTTTAAAGGTATTCTCAGCGCAACTCCTTCACCTGTGGTTGACCTTTCTGCTCAAAAAGAGACTTAATTATTTCAGACTGTCAAGACTTTATTTATTGAAGGCATCACTGTTCACTAAAAGGGAAAATGCCTGCATCACAAGATATTTTTGTCCTCACCAGGAAGCTACAAGAGCATTAATTTAAATGCATTAATGAGACGTTGCACATTTGTGATGTTGGAGGGAAGCCCACGTTCCTGCTCACTTCCTCAGCTGCCTTTCAGCATTTCTGTGACAGGGCTGTGCTGGACCAGAGGTGTGACTCGGTGCTGCTGGAGACTGAAAGATGGAAGGGCAGGAGATCTGGGAAGTTGAATCTGGAATTTCTAACTCTCACCCCAGCAGCTCACAGCACAACAGGGAGCAAACCTCTTGGCCCCATATTCCAAAGTTTGTCCTTAGTTCACCCAGGCACAAGCTGTATTAACCACCAGAAGCTCTGCACAAACCAAACTAATGGAAAGTTAAGGGCAAGCAAGGATGACTTGGCCAAACCAAAAGGCCTCAGTCACATCTGAATACCTGTGTATTTCCCCAACAGATTTCCAGCAAGCTTGGAAGGAGCAAAACTCTGCAATTAGTTGGAAAATTTCAGTATGGGTTTCAATACCTAGACTGGGATTTGTGGTGTTTGAAAGCCCCAGTGCTCACTGATCCATGCCTTAATTTCCCTACCTTCAAATGGAGATGATGTGGCAATAATTAGTATCTGGAAAGCACTTCAGATGTTTATACAGTCCATTCCTTAGAGCCAGTTACCTACAATCAATGGGGTATAATGGCCTCATATTATCACAATAATTAAACACTTCCAACTCTTCACTTAACCAATGTTTACCGTGCAGCAGTGAGACAGAGGAAATCTTAACTTTACTTGGTTGACAGAGAACACATGTAAAGGAAAAAATAAGTAATTTTTTCAGAACATCTCTATAACATGTAAAATATGCACATGTGCTTCTGAGCAATTAAATCCAAAGACCTGTTAGGCAGCTTAAATTACTTAATTTTCAGACAGTCCACTCTGAAGCTGAAAGAATTGCAGCCTTGCACTGCAGGTCTTACTCTTGGATCCTGGTGATCAAAATTATAGAGAATGAGATTGGAGCAGCTGTACTTCTGCAGCCCTCTCCAAGACATCCATGATCTATGTTTCTAAATACAGACCTTCAATAAATTGTTGCTGGGATAGAAGGAGAAATAGTCATTCTCTGAAGCATCTGTCTCAATAGCCAAAGTCTTTTGCAAATTTTTGGTATTACACTTCTGTTAACAAGCACATTTTAACCCACATATAATTTTGGAGAATATTTTTACCTTTATTACGCTTATGTTTCTATCAAATGTAAAAGCCTGTACTGACTGGTTAGAGAATAGGTGATAGAGGCATTTTGTAAATAAAGGTATCTAACATTGAATAGGGGGAAAAAAATCCCACAATCCCAAAAATAACCTTCTAGCATTTTGTGTTGGAATGGCAGTTCTGCCTTGTCTTTCCTTCTTCCTTCAACGTGGAAAAGGTCTGGAGCAACCAGGCTTATGGTGTGGCTATTTATATATATATTCCTTTTACTATGAACACAGGCTAGAACCATAATCATAAGTGCTGTCTCACCAAAACCTGAACTTTTGATGACCTATCCCTGTGTTTTGTGTACTTGAAAGAAAACAGAGACTAAAAAGATGGATCTGAATAATACAACATGGTCTGTGCATAGGATGGTGCAAAGTGCCTCTCCAATGTGATTACCAGGAACCAAGTGGGACTGTGTTATTTCAACCTGATTTTGAGTCATATAATGTATCCCCCAGAGAATTTACTGCAGCATAAGTAACAGCAGACGGGGCATCCTGTGCTTGGAAAACATACTCCATTTGATGCATCTTCAGAGTAGTACTGAATAATAGAAGATATTGTGTATCATCTTAATTTTTTATGATGAAGCACCACAATACAGGTCAAATAGAAACATTCATTCCTAAAAAAAAAAAAAAAAGAAAAAAAGAAAAAAAAAGCCCAAACATGTAAAACTCTAGAAAGGCAGTGGGGAACTTTGTATTGACTTCTGTAAACTTTGTGAGATCAGGCTGCTCATATTTTTCTTAGTTCTTCAAGTATGGCACCTGAAGTGATTTTCTAGACTTGAGATGAAGAAATCAGACTCTTAACAGCTTCTGAATGAAAAATGAAAAGAAATTCTGCTGTACATTTGTTTCTACTTCCTCTTGTTACTCTCATATATAAAATTGCTCATAAGCGTTCACAGAGGAAATACAATTCAACCTCAAATAACTAGAAATTTGGAATCATAGAATGGTTCAGGTTGGAAGGAACCTTAAAGATCACCTAGCTAAAGCCCACTGCCATGGGCAGGGACACCTTCCGCTAGACCAGGTTGCTCAAGGCCACCTAATAATTCCACCATTCCTAATCCATCAGATGCCCAAAAAAAGTTTGACCAAAAGGTATGGTAAACTCAGTGCTAATTTCAGCAGTGCCTGGTAGAGACCCTTGGCCTTTTGTAAGATACCCTTGACCCAACCTTATGTTCTACATGCCATAAAATCCAAAGCTCCAGCTGCTCAATAAATCCCCACTTTTGGTTCAGAGGGCTAAGTCACTTTACATCAGTGCCATCAAGAGACATGAGCCAAACTCTGCTTTATATGAACAACCACAACAGCAGAGAAATTCTTTTTGGCTTAAAGGGGTGCTAAAAGAAAGGGGAAAGATATAAAGACCTCCACTTCAGCAACATCTACTACGTCTGTGCACAACATGTGATTTGAGAAGCATTAGCATTTTGTTTTGTTTCAGTCTTGTAATTAGGAGGATTGTGCTTCATTATCCTACTGTAGCTCCCGCTGTGACACAGTCCTGGTTATCTTTCCAAAAGCAATATTTCATAACAGCATCCAATTCTGTCAATTGATTACAAAAGCTTTGGAAGTTTTTCTATTTCTTATGTCAAGACAGTATTTAAAAAGAAAAGGAAACTGCCCCCCCCCCTTATTCCTATAGAGTTATTACATTTTTGGAAATTATATAAGGAAGCATTTCAGACAAGGTTATTTATTTCCATGGAGCTGAATACCTGGACTACTGAGGAGAAAGATATCTTTGAGGGGCTTGTTTTTTTCCCCTTCATCTTTGCATGATAGCTCTTATTAAAAGGGGAAAAAAAATCCAGTCCACTTTAATTGACTGATATAAATGTGATGGGAAGGACAGGGTTGGGTCATTTCATTTTTTTTTTCCCCAAAAAAAGCCCTGAAGAGCTGTTGTATAGAAATATGTTTATATAGAAACAAGCAGTTTTCAATCTAAGACGTCTCCAAGATTGACTCTATGAACTGTATCTAAAGAGCTACACCACCTACTACTCCTCACCTCATCTGCCAGTATCCTGCCCTTCCTTTAACAATAAGAACCTCTCCTTGTGCAAAGCATATGTTTGTAGCTAATAAGCTGATATTGTCAGTGATACATATAATCTTATGATCCTGTGTGCATATGTTACCTTCAGTATTTGCTTGGAGTATTCTTATATTCAGAAGGGAAAAGGGCTTTCCTATCTTTATGCTAATTAGCATAACATACTATACCCAGAATTCATCATATTCTGCTAAGCTCTGCCAGAGAAAATGTATTAATAGCTGAACTGTTGCAATCCTTTATTAATATCAGCACTGCAAGCTCTGTACCAATTTTAAGCTTATCAAGAAGACAGGATTCTTGTCCTTATTCCTTAAATCTTTCCAAGTAAACAGAGATGATGAAAAAATTTCTCCGGGGGAAGCAGCTTGGGAGCAAAGGCAAGTGGTGTTTAAAGGCAGACTGGGTTGTTCTGTCCTGTAGCCATTGGATCGCTGACGTAATTCTAGGTCTCATCTTAAAAAAAATGACCGAATGATGCTTCATCAGCTCCCAAACCTCCATGAAGGAAGGATTCCTAAAGACAGTGAGTTCTTCCAAGAATTGCTTTATGTGAGAGGAAACTACATATACAAAGTGGAAGCAGGGCTGCACATCGCGTCGCGTTGGCTCTCTGCCCTCTTACAGCAGGGAGTGTTGTGTCCGTGTTTAGGAGAAATGCAAAAATTGGAAGTGACAATACCTAGAGACCTTGAACAAAAACAGAGGTCACGGCAGCACTCTGGATTCTTGTTGCTAGGCAGATGGACAAGAAAACTACAGGTTTATTAACAGGATATTTCTTCAGCTCCAATTTAGGGGAACATCTTGTGCTTCCTCATCCCAGATGATACCTATACCTTCAATCCTTGCCATGAAGGCCTGGGGAGGCCCCGCTGATAAAAGCACTTCCAAGAGCATCCAAAGCAGAGATGTCTGGCTCCTTGGAAAGCTCTGGTGGATGCTCTGCCTAAGTGGGGGTAAAATAGCTCAAACTTTTTTCTATTTGCAAAAGCTTTTGGTGGATGGAGGAGTGGGGTCATCCTGCTTTTGGTGTTGAAGAATGCTGAGACCAGCCTGATCCATACTACTAGTTCTAGCTACCTATACTGTGTAGTAAATAATTCTGATTAAAGCCTTGTAGTCTAATCATTATCATTATCATCATCATTTTAAATAAATCATTTTTTTAATCCATATGTTTGGCTTGCCATCCTTAATCCTGTGCAACAAAGTCATATAGAGGCCCAATTACACCTATATAATCCTTTAGACATAAATCATTGACCAAGTCTGGGATTAGAAGTGGATCCAGCTACATGCAGGCTCCTTTCTGAGGACTTTAGAGAGCAAGAGGGTCCTTTCTGCACCTCATGACTCAAAAGGACAGTCTCCCTGATAAACCTTGTCCAAAGCCTCCATTCAGTCCATGACATCTGGTCTGACACTACTTTCTTCTCATAATGACTCACTTTAACCTTCTCCATCCTTCGCTTCACTTTCATTTTTCCCTTGCTGCTCCCACATTTTTAGCACTTTCTCTGTATCCTTCACTCCTTTCCTCAAGGTTTCACCATCTCTTACTGATCTACTGCAGCTGATCATCTCTATCTCTGAGCTGCACACCTGGACTCGGGACACAATTTTTGCAGAGAAATGAAACCAGAGAGAATTCTAACACACCATGTGTGGGCAGTGCATTGTCTAATATGTCATATACTCTCTATCTGGGGGATCTCTTCTGTTGACAGTTTTTATCAAAGGAACTGTTTTGACTGCATGCAGAAAGGACTCATTCTTCTTATGTTCCTGGGTATAAACTGACACAAATATGATGAATACAAACCTCCAATAATTACCACTTAAAAGAAATCATCGAGCTGTATAGGGAAAATGTGAAAATATGAAGAGGAAAAGAAAGGGGAAGGAAGTGCATTATAATTTGAATAAGAACAGATGCATGGCTACAGAGCAGAAAGACAAAAAACATGAAAAAACTGCAAAACATCGTGGCATGTGAGTTACTTTCTAGCACATCTGTATTTGCTAAAGAAATCACTGAAATGATTCTGGCAAGGCCTATGATGAGCACCATACCAAGGAAACATCCTGCTCTAGGCAGAATTTTCACCAGTTGGCTGCACTGGCTAAGAACATGAAAAACAGCCACGCATCTTCATCTGGCACAGCTTTTATAAGTCAGTCAGTGCAGAAGCAGCTGTCCTAGCAAGGCAAACCCTTATACCTGCTGGAGACACACACTTCTGTTTCCCAAGCCCTAAGATAAGGACTGTCTCCTCAGGTGCCAACAATCTTCCTCTGCCTCTGTTTCCCATTACAACCTTTATTCTGCCCTGAAAGGGATTTTGAGATCCCACTAGCTTTCATGAGGTCTGAGTTTCACTAAACCACAGTCTTTCCCACTCTATTAATATTTTATAGGAGAATATTAGTTTTATGAGCTGCTGACTCTTTATCTTTCCCATGTTTCTCTGTTTCATCAATATAGCTCATTTTTAAGGTGATTTTTTTTTTTGTGAGTGTTATTCGTTAAGGTTTTATATGAACAGGGTGATATGCATTTGAAGGCTGCTAACCCTGACCATTTTGCTTTAATAAAATAAAAATAGCTTACTTTTAATAGAAAACTTGTCAAATACAGTCTCATTGGGATCACAGAGTTGTGGTGGGATAGTAGAGATGGCTGGAGTGCTACAGTGGATGAGTAAAGGCTCTTTGGGAGGGACTGGCTGGAAAGTCAAGCAAGTTTCCCTGTGTGTGAGAGCAGCAGAAAGGCAATAACCTCTGTCTAGGGGTGGATGATGAGCCAGCTGAGAGCTCATGGGTCTGGAATAGTGGTCAGAAAAGCACAGCTGATATGGTGATAAAAGCATCAGATGATGCTTCTTCAGAAAACTGAAAGAAGCCTCACGTTCATAGACTCTGGTCTGCAGAGGGGGCTTGAATCACTATGGTATCCTCTGAAGGGGCAATACAGGAGGTCACAAACAATCCACTTCCAGGCTCAGTGTTCTGTTATCAGCAGCAGCTCAGCCAGAGGTCAGTCACTAGTGGTGTAAAACGGCTTTGATCCTGGCCCAAATATTATTTAATATCTGCTTTACTGACATAGATGACTTGACTGTGCAGCCTCAGAAGATTTTCAAGTGACACAGACTGGAAGAAGTGGTTGATACACCAGAGGGTCATGTTGCCATTCAAAGGTACCTGAACAGGCTGGAAAAATGGGTTGACAGGAATCTGGTGAGATTCAACACATGGAAATGGAAAGTCCTGCATCTGCCAAACAACAACCCCATGCACCATAATAGGCTGGGTGCCAACAAGCTGGAAAACAGCTTTGTAGAACAGGATCATGGGGTCCCTGGTAAATTCCAAGTAGACCATGACACAGAAATTTGTCCTTGCAGCAAAGAAGACCAGTGGCCTCTCGGGCTGCAGTAGACAAAGTATTGCCAGTAGGCTAAGGAAGGTGATCCTTCCCCTCTCCACAGCACTGGTGTAACACACCTGCATTCTGTATCCAGTGCTGGGCTTTCCAGTGTGAGAGAGACATGGTCACATTGGAGCAAATCCATTGAAGGGCTGTGAAGATGACGAGGGGGTTGGAGCACCTCTTGCACAAAGAGAGTCTGAGAGAGCTCAGACTATTCAGCCAGAAGCAGAAAAGGATCAGTGGGATCTTATCCTTGGTTATAAATACGTGTTTGGGGGAGTAAAGATGATGGAGATGAAATCTTCTCACTGATGTTCAGTGATAGTAAAAGAGGCAATAGGCACAAATTGAAACACAGGAAATTCCACTTAATATACAAAAATACCTTTGTATTCTGAGGGTGGTTGGAAATGGAATGTGTTTCTCAGAGAGGTTGTGTAGTCTCCATTCTTGGAAATGCTCAGAGCCTGACAGGATATTGCCCTGGCAGTCTGATATGTGACCCTGTTTTGAGCAGGGAACTGGACTACATGAGCTCCAGATGTGTCTTCCAACCTCAGCTGCTATGTAATTTTGTGAAGCCCAACCTGCCCAGTGACTGGCTGCAAAAAGTTATTCACATATTCTTTGGCTGAAAGTCAGTCACTGTGTAACTTATGTTCTGAAGATATATAAAAGAAGGGGTGGCAGGGGGTTTTTGCATGGTGCTTGAATAAAACAGATTCTCTGGAGTCACACTTGAAGGTCACTGCCTCCGTCCCAGGTAAGACCTGAGGACCTGTACTACTGATCTGACACACTTTAACCTTTAGAACACACAACAGTGCTACTTAATTCTTAAACATGAGACTGTTCAGTTCTACTGGAGTGGTGGGCAAAACAAGTGAGACAGTGGGTCAACAGCTGACCCGGGAGTTAGAGCCAGTCCTTCAAATTTAAGGTCAGAGCTCCACCTGTGAAACTGGGACAATATATCTGACACTGGGATATGCTTTTGTGATTACTCTGATGGCAGTTGGCTGAAATGGGAGCTCCATAACTCAGGCATCTTCAGGTGCCTTTGTTCAGACTTGAGCAAGATTTGCCCTCTTGCAGAACAGCAAGAGGATATTCTGAGTTTATGGTTTTAATTAGACAAGAATAAATTGCTGGGGGAAACCAAATACTGTTCATTTGGTGTCTCAACACAGTAACTCTTTATAAGTCAGCACAGAAGAGTACACAGATGGAATTGAAGTGGCAAATATATCCACAGACACTGCCATGTTTCTTCTTGCATCAAAAATTTTTGAGAGAGAATTTCCTCTGATATCCATGACTCTCCTCTTGCAAGTATTGCCATAATTTTTTGCATGCTTATGGTACAGTTTAGGAAGAACAGTCTCCTCTAGAATTTAATTTTCTTCTACTTCTGCCTAATGATTTCCTGATCGTCCCCAGCAGGGATTCAAACTTAAACTTCCTAACAGCCTATATATAGTAGCAAGAAACCAATAAATACATTTTGATTACTGCAGTGGTGCTCAGCTGTGCCTCCATACAGTAACGAAGAGGAGATGCTGTCTGCAATCATCTTGAGATGGTAAAGGAGAGGGATTAGGAAATGAGAACCAAGGTGCTGAGAGTCCTGTGGCTGAGCAAAGACAAAGGTGTTTGCAGTCAGCAGACTAATGTTAGATGAAAAATTACTTTGAACATCTCAGAGCAGCTGCAAATGGCTTTGTGCATGACCTTGCCTATATAGGACCATAACTGGAGAGTCTGAGAGAGACATGCTGGTGGCTGTCCACAGTCCCAAGTCATCTAGGAGTGACTTGAACTGTCACAGCTTGTCTGCTGACAAGTCACGAAATGTGTTCCAGGTCCCTGAGGTCTTGGCAGCGTTCTCTGACCTGTCGGGGAACAGACCTGGAGCACCCAGAAACCTGTCCAGCAAGACATGAGGAGGAGACTGAGTCCATTAAAAGAGTTATGGTTATTAAATAAAGAGTCTTGGCTCAAATGATGTAGCATTTGATCCCTGGACAGGAAAGCTTGGCCAATGTTCAGTGGAAAATATGAGTCAGGCTATCTGTTTCAATGCATGGGCCATTTCAGGAGAACTATATACTACAATTAATTAATGGGAAAGGAAAGAACAACTGCTGCATTGTGAGATTCAGCCCCTAAGTATGAAGAGGAAGATATAAAAGCATTGCTTTGGTGTTCACTAGCTCAGCCTTATGCTTCACTGGGTCAAATCCATCCCTGGGTTCAGCACATCTGAAGACAACAGAAAGAAATTTATTCTTTCCATTCTCCAGAAGCAAGCTGTGATCTTTAAGTTCAAATACTCACATCAGAGAGAAACTGCAGATCAAAGAGACTGAACGCTGTGCTGTTCAAGCAGGTGAGTTAATTAATGTTCTCCAGTTTACCACGAGGTTTGTGTCTTGCTCCTAACAGTTGTATCTGAGCGCTCCTCATAGTCAAACATCCCTTCTCCTTTCTGTCATACAAGTACTTTTCCAGATGGGTTTATGGAGCGAAGAGGACACTCAGTGGCTGGTTAGGTTATCACAGGTATGTGTTCCAGCAGTTTTCCAAAGGAACTACTCCTAGATGCTGTTGGCAGAGGCTATTCATGGAAGCCTGCAGTGCCATGTTGGGTACAATACCAGATCCAGATTTCCAGCAAAGGACAGTACCTCTCTACTCCAGCTACAGGCATACTTAGGCAGTGATCTATTTTTCGTGTATATTTTTGACAAATGCCTTTTTTAGCAGAATTTCTTGTGGTTTTTAGGAAATAGAGGGGAAAAGATTTGAGAATGTCTCAAGGGATTTTTTTCCTCTTTATATTCTTTGTAGAAAATAGGATTACCTGCTTTTTGTATTCACAGCCACAGCTTTCCCTGTGCTGTTAGGAAGTGCCTCCACTGCATAAACCCAGAGCCCTGTGTCAGCACTGTAGGCACTGGCTTACCCAACGTGCAGCTGAGATGAAGACTTACAGCCCCAGAGATGCAGCAAAGCAAAGGGACTTTTTTATGGGCCAAAAGAAGGATCCAAGCCACCATTTGCCTAGTATGGAGGAGAATTGGGTTTCAGGGGGCTTAACCTGTGTCCCAGTGCCCTCCCACTGCCATCGCTGATGCAGCACATTGATGTGAGAGTAGAAAACATCTAACTACTGTGTGAGCAAAAGACCTCGACAAAAAGCCACCAGCTGTATGGTATGTACTACATACAGTGTATATGTGCTGGTTCACTCTGCAGTGCATGCTCATCTGCCTCAGTATCTTCTCTTTCCACGTGGTCCCCCTCACAGACAGGGAGTTATGAACAGGCTCTTGCATTGATTAATGTTGTCACACAGCTTCCACTCCCTCCCAGAAACGCCCAGAAGAAGGCTGCAAGCAGCCTGGAAGTTCAATAACAAGTGTGATTGTCTTCACTGCTGAGTTTCCCTGACAAAATGAGCTGAGTTCTCAGTCTCATTTCTCAAAAAATAGCTGTCTGTGTCCCAGAATGAATGTGTCCATGAGTCTCCTTCATTAGCAGCATAAACAGAGGGAAGGCAGAAATTCAGTTCTATCTGCTCCCTGCAGGTCCCTGGCACTGGGGAGGAATATTAGCAGAGGAGCAGAGGTAAACTCTACCACTGCTGCCTATGGTCTTTCTGGGTTAAAAAAAAAAAAAAATAATCTAAAAAGCTGGAGCCTTCAAGGCTGCTCTGACAACATTTACTGTCATTAAGCTGACGTATCAATAAGTGGGGAACAGTGGGTGGACAGAAAGAGTGTAATCTGTAAATAGAGTAGTGCTCATTTGGATAGTTACTGACACTGGGAAATGACTGTCAGTGTCCTTTTTGGTGATGATCCTCAGGCTGATAGACAGCAAGGGAATTTCCCACTGATGTCAAGCAGAAACTTGCGCAGAGATCAAGGGCAGAATAAAGTGTTCCTTCAGTAAGTAAATTCTGAAAAAATCTTTATGACTTCTAACATGCTGCACTTGCTACAATGGACAATATGCTTTGCAGCACATCATCCTGCATTATCCTCTCTTCCAATCTGACTCAGATTCCCTTGCCTCTTTCCTTTTTTGTCTCTCTTGCAGTCTCCCTGGGTGCCCCACCTGGCAACACAGTCACTAGCAAAGTTTTTATTAATAGTATCTTCTAGATTTGACATTAGGCTTTACAACTATTAGTCAGCTATGGGCCTTAAATAGGAAATGTGTCTGATTAAAGTTATACTTCTTTGATGCTATTTAGCACAGGGACCATGTTTTGGCCCTGTACCTGCAAGGCACAGTGAGTGATAGCAAGTCATATTGGAACTACCCTGATGGAGAAAAATAGTGCAGCTGCTCTCAACAAGGGTAACAGTGAGTGGCAGGTGCAGACATCATTCAGAGAAGGTGTTGTGGTCTGCCTGCAGAAGAAATAGCTAATGCTGCAACAGTGTTTGTATTTGGGAAGGTTTTTTTGGTAGACATGCTAGTGACTTAGAATACATAAAGATTTATATATTTATATGCTCATATATGTATATAATCTTATATATACTTGATTGTTCACACTATGCAGAATAACTGTCAGGTAGAGTGAATACCTCAATCTGGACAAATCCTTTTGCCAGGCTTAAGTTTTGATTTAGCATATCACTGGGTTTTATTGTTTTTACCACTCGACCTTGGATCAAAATAGATATGACACATTCTTCTCATCCCTTCAAACTGCAATAAGATGGTGCTTCTAGACTGTATCTCTTTACATCCCTCTGGGACAGCACTTCCCTTCCATGTAAGCTAATATGAAACCAAATACTGACGTATTTTCTTAAACCCATATTTTTGGTAAACTTCCTAAAAGAAGTTCAGGTGTCTGACACTACTAAAATCAAAGCAAACTAATTTTCTAAATGCTTCTAAGTAACCATTGTTAAAACAGCTACCTGAGACATCACTGGAGGTTTTTCTGCAGGGATAAGGACTGACCAGGCTATTTTAGGATTTGCCTTATTATTTCATATTGTTTGCCTTTAAGTCACCAATTTCAATCTAGCCCCACTGTGATTGCTTTGTCCTTCAAAACTCACTTCTCCCTGCCAAAATCTTTCTAGCATTATGCTATTACTTGTTTCCAACTTGCCTAAAATTTCTGAAGTTTAACTGGATGCAGTTCATTTTGAGAATTAAAGCAATAGAAGAGCATAATCAATGAGCAAGAAAAAGCAGCATTATCCTTTCTCAGTGTGTTGCATGCTGCAAAAGTCAAACTAGACCAATCTCAGTCCACAATTACACATATTCCTTCCAGTACACCCATGAGAACTCCATTAGGGCTGGCACCAAAGACCAGAAACTTTCTGAGAGTGTTTTGAATGTGGTTTGTGAACATAAAAGTCCTTCAAACTTTAGCTAAAATTTCTAAACATGACTTATGTAGACTTCATAAGGATTTGGCCTGCATGCTAGCAGAACATTCAAAAAGGTTTCTGTCCTTATACTTGAACAGATTAGAATAAAAATGCCTAAAGAATTCTGAAATGAAAGTGAAATCAATATATCATTAGATTTGAACAGAGGGACACAAGCTCATATTTGATAATGTCAATAGGCTCATGAGCCCATAAATGGGCAAATGGAAGGAGGAACATATTAGAGAGAGTAAAGCTTGCAAATAGTAAAGTTGGGAGCTGCTGCTTGACAACTACTTACTATGCAATCTGGAGTAGGAACCTGGGTCTCCAATCCAAAATTATACTGCTTTCTTTAAAAATCTGTACTTCCCCTACTGCTTTTCAGGCTCATATATGATTCACTGCTTGCAGTTCCCTTATGCCTCCCTCATTGTCATTGATTTCTCAGTCTTTCTCCTATTCAGTGTTTCACCTGATTTCTTTCTCCCCCATATGTGCTCTTGCACTATCATCAAGTCCAATTTTCCTATTTCCTGCTCTTACTTTTAACTTCCAAAAGGGCTTTACCCAGCAAAGGGTCTGTGCTTTGTGCCTATTGTAGCCCATCATCTGTCATTACTGGGATCCACAAGGCCCTAAATGCCTCATTGTTCTACAGTTTTCTCTGTATCTCATGAGCACTTGCAGTTGCTGGCACTGCATTTCCCAAACTGAGTGCAAGAGAAGTAGAGCATTGAAACTGAAACACTTTGTCTTACATTCTTTCTGTATACTGAAAAGACATATCCAAAGTAGGACAGTTCTTTTCAGTCTAGATCTTTATCTTTGGCAAGGTTGACTATTAAAATATCACTGCCTTCCCATGCTGCCCTTCTCTCTGTACTGGCTGTCAAGTCATTGGGAATCTTCTTTAGTCCTATGGTTTGGGAAATCTGTTTCCCACACAGTGACTGAATACTAGCAATGACAATAAACCACCTCACTCCTTGGTTTCATCTTCTTTAACAGAACAAACCTTTACTCATCTCCCTGGTACAGTTTTTTAAGAAGGCCTAGTGCTAGGCAGAAGAAAATTGCACATAGCTGAATTCAGCTGCTGGAGGTGAGACTACCTTCCACAAACATTTGCACAGCCCTTAGGAAACTTTATATCTCAAATTCAAATTTAATTCAAGTTTAGTCCTAACACAAGCTTTTAGAAAGAATAGCTAGATCAAGATGTCCAAAGAAAAGCAGTGTTTCAGAGAAATGATCAACTGGGAAGTAGTGGGAAAGTGTGGCTGAGCCTTTTAGGAGTCATGGCATACAGGCAAGGTGGCTGTGGAAGGGATAAGCAATATTTTCTGCTCAGCGAGGGCAGACGAAATGGTGCTGCGTTAATCTACAGCATGAAAACAACATGGCCACAGACACTGCTTTTAAAGGCACATTAGGCAAACATCTGAGAAAAGTTTGGGTAGAGCTGTTCTGATCTTGAGGAACTGAAGCAGCCTCTAATATGTCCTCAGTGCTCTAATTCCTGAGACTCTGGGGGACCCCACAGCAGCGCTGGGAACCAGGTGCCAAGCTCATCCAGTGGCGTGTGGGTGGGCACAGGAAGGTCTTGACAGCAGAACCACACTGGGACGCGACTTAAAAGCTACATCCAGGATGAAAGGCCATAGACAATCATGCCTCTTTCCCTAGGAGGCAGCTGCTCCACAAGGGAAGTGGAAGAGGGGCCTCAGAACCAGTCACTGCTTTGCCAAGGCTTATTCTGCTGGCATAGTCTCTCAGAGTCATCAGTGATACTGGTTTAATTGCATTTACATACTGTGCTATTTCTGAACACCATGCACAACAGCCCTAATTTTGCTCTCAACAAGACGTGATTCTTTGACTTCACTGACAGTCTAAATTGCTGACAATCTAAGTTTTAACTTACAAGTGACACATAGTCCCGGCCTGTGATCATGTCACTCAGTACTTATCCCATCTTTTTTTCATAACAGATCTCTCTTCCATTCTTTAGATTAAATAATCCAAGATGACTCCAGTGGGAGGACTCAATGGCTCTTGGAGAATTGTAACATGACTGACCTGACCTCCATTTGCAGACCAAATTCTCCCTATTTAAATAGAAGTGATTTCTTCTCCTGCTCTGCCCACACAAGTGCCACCCACAAAGACTGCAGAAGAGCAATGGGGCTTGTCTGCACTGCCAGTCAGGGAAAATCATGGTAGTCTTCAAGAGGAATTCTTAGTAGGAAGTAGAGAAGCAGGGCAAAGGATGAAATTCAAATTATTGGGAACCTCAAAGCACCTCCCTCAAAAATGAAACAATTTACTCAATGTGTAGAGAGGGAAGGGGTCAAGACACAGCAGGGACCACAACTTAACTTAGAGTTGACCTATAATTTTTATAGTAGAAGGCTCTCGGCCATGGTTTAAAGGCCTGTAATGATAGAAGACTTTATTTGATTTATCATGAAGTTGGTTAATTGCCCTCTTAGTTAAACATTAGCTTTACTTTTCCATTCCTGGCAATGTGGCTTCAGTTTATAGTCCCTGGGCCTCTGTGCCTTTGCCTGCTGGATCAGAGGGCCCGTGGTTGTCCATCATCTCTGTGAGGAGCTGCTTATGGTCTGCAGTGAATGTTCCAGCAATGCCCGTGGGCTCCCACGTGGAGGCTGGGTCTGGGGCTCTCACTGCAGCCTGTGGTTTTCAGAGCCCAAACCTCACTCAGGCTGTGCTGCTGGCTCTCATAGAAGCCTCGCTGGGCACCTTTCTGTTCTCTGAAAGGCCAGATGCAGCCCTCATTAAAGCACAATTCATACACTTGTGAGTCTAACACAAGCATTTCACTCCCTGACTTTGATTGGTTCCCTATTATCACTGATTTGTAATAATGGCCAGTCTTCACGAGCGAAGATTTGG
>NW_016690247.1:4255036-4263377 GCF_001604755.1 Lepidothrix coronata | reverse complement strand
GGAGTGACCTTCTCTTAGATGGATTGCCACACAGGGAGTGACCTTCTCTTAGATGGATTGCCACACAGGGCTGACGAGCTCCATCTGCCCGGGGGGCCGGGAATCGAACCTGGGTCGCAGCGGTGAGAGTCCTGCACCCTAACCACTAGACCACCAGAGGCCCCTATCACTGATTTGTAAACATGGGAGAAACCACTAATTGTATATGAAATGTTCATAAATCTCATCATTTTCAATCATTGTGTTAGTGCAAATCTATTTTTTTAGTTAAGTTTTAACCTCTATTCCTCTTTCTTACTGTTTGATTTTGGAATAAGAAATATGCTTAATATCATTTGATAGCTGAACATTGAACATCTAGTTCTATTAATAGACTGAAGTGTTTCAGTTGCTGAGGAAGATTAGTACAACCCTGTTTGCTGAATGAAAAGCAAAATAAAAAGAGAACATTAGCATAAATAAGAGCATTTTCATTGTTTGCTACAGTTGTCCTTGGTAATGAAATACAAGGTGAAGCTGTAGAAATAATATGGTCTTGAAAAATTATAGTAAATTTGAATAATTGAAGGGGGGGCAGATAATCTATATAAGGGAATAGTTTCTTGGTGGTTTCCCCAGGGCAGTGTTCCTACATATTGTGATATCCTCATTAATGCAGAAGATGTAAAGCTGATTTTATAACAGGTATGACTCTACCTCTTAATTTTAGACTAAATGAATCCAGAACTTCATACAATAACTCTATGTAACAGATCAAAATCTAAAGTAGCAAAGTATCAATGGAGATTTGTGTAACTTCTGATGACCAGTGATAGGACCCTCAGGAATGGCCTAAAGTTGTGTCAAGGGGAGGTTTAGGTTGGATATTAGAAAAAAGGTTCTTCCCCCAGAGGGTGGTAGGGCACTGGAACAGGCTCCCCACAGAAGTGGTCACAGCACCAAGCCTGACAGAGCTCAAGAAGTGTTTGGACAATGCTCTCAGGCACATGGTGTATTTCTTGTAGTTGTCCTGTGCAGGGTCAGGAATTGGACTCAATGCTCCTTGTGGGTCCCTTCTAGCTCAGGACTTTCTACGATTTTATGGTTCTGTGATTCTGACCACCAAGAGCAAAGTCTATAATAGTTTAATGAAATGTGTTCTGTTTAGACTTAAAATGAGCAGTAACATACTTGCCTCATATACTTTAATTATATATCATGAAAATGTTTTAAAGGTGCAGGAGTATCTTTCCCAACTAACTCCTGGTGGAAAGTGACATGGGTAAGAAACATTAAAATGCAATCTATTTAAAATTCTTAAATAGTCCTGGTGATCTGAAGTCCTGTTATTTTTTATTTCAGTGGCACTCGGATTACAATCTCTTGGCTGATTCTGAAAATATCTTCCATAAAATTTTTTTTTGGATGGTTAAAATGTTCTCCTCATCTTTTTATAGCATATCTACTCAGACCCTAGAAAAATCACACTCTTCTAAACTGATCTGGGATTGGCGTCACTGAAGCTGGTTTTCTCCATGGCCTTAGGTAAACTAATATTATCTCTATCCTATGTCAAATTGAATTTCACAAACACATACCCAAAGCCACAAGTATTTCAAGATTAGCTTTCTTTTAATAAATCTTGGAAAAAT
The DNA here is from genome assembly GCF_001604755.1 of Lepidothrix coronata. Taxonomy (NCBI): domain Eukaryota; kingdom Metazoa; phylum Chordata; class Aves; order Passeriformes; family Pipridae; genus Lepidothrix; species Lepidothrix coronata. The sequence continues at coordinate 4,261,746 of NW_016690247.1, read as the reverse complement.
GTTTGAGCACTAAAAGGCACAAAGTGTATGAAATCTGAGAAATGTCCAGGAATATGCTGTCACCCTGTCACTGGTCAGTATCTATTTAGCTTTAACACTCTTTCCTTCTCTATGAAGGTCAAAATCCTAATTCTGTTGTTAGTGTGTACATCTTACTACATCTATTGCTAGATGCAGTAAGATAAACACTGCAGTTTCTAATACAGGCATGCATTGAGCACATGATCAGGTTCCCGTTCACTCTAAGTAATGCAGATCAAGGATTGCACAGTAGCTGCAACATATTGAACTTGTTTTCTAGGCTGTCTAGATTTCTGCCTGCCAGGCCAGGCTCAGAGAGGATGAACAGTGCATCAGAACTGCAGAGGAATTCAGTTCTGTTGCTGCTGACAGTACTTTCCTTTTAATCTCACTTTACAACACACGATGCTTTTACTTGATTGCCATGTTTGCCCTTGCCATCAAAGAAATGTTGTTCTGTGGAATAGTTTTTTTATTAGGAAAAAAAAAACCATTTCATCTACTCAGACACACAAAAGCCATTCATGTGGCTGAATGCAGAACTCTCCAAAGCTGACCTGTACTCTGGACCAAGTCTCTCAGGTTGTGTCTACATCCCCCTGTCTGACACCAAGGGCAGCTGCCTGCTCCTGTATGAACAAATCCTCTGCACTGGGAAACAGAAGAGCTGCATCCATAGTCCCATGGAGAATGACCCTGGCTTGTGTTAGCTCCTCAGATGTGTCTGGGGACTACGTGGGAGCATGTTAGTTGGTCCCAGGCAGAAAATGCATCAGGAACAATTTCCAGAAACTGTGTGGAGAATCAACACTGTTAACTTAATAGCACAGATGTAGCCTGAGAGTCCTCTTCCAGATAAACTTGAGAAACAGACACTTTGTCATAAATGTCAAAAGTAGATTATTTACATCTTTAAGCAGTTTATTTTTCTCTCTCTGACTTTAAAAGTGTGAAAAGTGACTAGGAGAGAGATAGACATCTACGTGGTAGGAATCTAAAGGTAGCTGGGTTGAATCTTCCTGAATTGTCTGACAGCTAGACTTGGAACGTAATGTCCCACATTAAAGTCAGTGGCACTTAATTAATAGTTTAGTTTTACACATGTACTTCAAATGTCCTTCTTGCCCATCAATAATTTCTAAAATCAAGGCCAGTTCTTTCAATCCTGGTTTCACTGAAGCTGAGGGCAAACTCCCATTTTCCTCATTGAAGCTTGGATTTCCTTGTTGAGTTTCAAGTCTCCAAATGAGAGATGCTTGTTTTAATTGGATTACTTGCCAGTGTCTCTGCTGATAGGCAGCAGAGACTGACAAAAACAATTATAACTCTGGTATTCTGGACAGCTCTTCTACTCTAGTTCTCCTCCAGCATCTGAAGAATTGGCAGTTCTTACAAGAAAGTCCATACTAAATTAGGAAACGTTCCTTTCTGCTCTATATTAACAGCTTGCAAGCAGCAGGAGACCAAGGAGTTTTGCTCTAAGAAGTTTTTTTTTTTAAGTGCAGAGAATTATTTCTTTTCTTGTTCTCTATTTTTATTGCAACACTTTTGCCAAGACTCCATATGCCAAGATGTAATTAGCTTTCAGAGAAGGCATTTGGAGATCTGGCGCAGACCATGGATAGTTTAACAGCTTCTTTTCTCTTTCTTCTGAATATTAAGCAGGAGCATATAGTTGTCTGTGACTTCTTTCAAGGCATCTCTGGAGTTTAAATATTTTTTCAGAATTAAATAAATTAAAAATAAAAATAAGATTAATACAAATATTATTCAAAGAAGATATTTTAGGCATATATGAAGTCAGGAATTCCTACAGTTATGATAGTTCCTTTCAGTGCGAATCAACCCTATCTTTTAATTATACATATATTCATTCTCTTTCTATATAAAGATGAGAAAGACTGAATAAAGACTGCCAGGTGTGTGCACTAAAGAAGAGCTGGTTTTTTGAGGGCAACCACGTCTTTTGGTATTCCTTGTCTCTGGAGTGCTTAATATCCCATTTATTTCTCTTTATATTTTGTGGCTTTTTATTTGCTCAGCAATTTGGTGCTTCCTAGACATCTGGAACTAGCACAATATTTGCAATGAGCTCGAGTCACTGAAAATTTTTACTGATATCACTGCTTTTCATATCACCCAAAAACTGTGCCTGCTCTCCATGGTATAAGCCATAACTACACTGCTCCTCAGCTCCTTCAGGCTGGCTGATTCTTCCCATCATTTTCTGAGCCTGATCCAAAGGACAAAAAACCTCACAGTCATGGTGATATTCTGCCCCACATTGCATATGGACAGGAGTGAAGTAAATCAGCCTTGCTTTTAGACAGATTGAGGATAAATTAAGATCTGGCTGTACCCACAGATCCACAGATGGAAGGTATTTTGCCAATGATCTGTTGACTGGGGATCTCCTCGTATGTCTTGTTTGCAAAGGGCCCCTCTGACTAGATCAGCTCCATGAACAACTTCTGCAAATGTGTCTGGGTCTTTTTGGTGAGTTTTCCACAGCACATCTTCAGCTTTCAGTTTCCTGGATCATCTTCATCTCTGTTCTCAAAGGTGACTGGCATTTTGAAGGGCCTTTCTCCATGCTCCCAGTCTGGCTTCTCTGTACATTCCTTCCCTGGCTCCTGTGCAAAAGCAAGTGCCAGCAGAACTTGCAATAGCTTCTCTCAATGGCAGTGAACTCCCTTTACAGTTTCCCAGCACAAAAAAAAAGATTGGAAGATATTTTACTTCTGTAAGACTGTTAGGAGCTGCTCCCTTCCAACTCAGGATATTCTATGATTCTATGATGACTGTCAGTTTTGGAAATGCCCAGATCAGATACTGTTAGAAGATACTGAGGCATGGGGACACGGGGTGAAGAGACCTTGTGTAGGTCGTGCATAAGGCATGCTCTGTGCATGGCCATTCTGCAGGAGAGCTCCTAGGATGTGCTGCAGCCTGTGCAAAGACCTGATTGTTAAGTTTCATGTTAGTAAAGTTTGGATGAGGTAGGAAAAGACACTTGAAAAATCATAGAATGGCTTGGGTTAGGAGGGACCTTAAAGATTGTCTAGTCCCAACCCCCCTGCCATGGGCAGAGATGCCACCCACTAGATCAGGTTGCTCAGGGCCCCATCCAATCTGGCCTTGAACATTTCCAGGGATGGGGCATCCACAACTTCTCTGGGCAACCTGCTCCAGCACACAATTAAATAGGCCCTCAATTAAAATGAAGCATTTGTATGTGTCCAATTTAAAGGCTACTTAGTATTTTAAACGACCAAAGGTGACTTGGGATGAATTCATGTAAGACATAACCAAATTCAAATTCTTTCATAAAATACTTACTGAAATGTTCTGCTTGACTGCACCTTGGCAATGCACCCAGAGGCAAAAAAAAAATTAAAAAAAAATAAAAGGGGTCTTGGTTTGCTCAGCAACTAAATATGCAGAGCTATCAAACAAAAAAGATGTCAGTGTTCAATGAGCTGGTAACAGAGACTAATCCATTGCAAGGCTGGAAGAAATGTGTCTTGGGTCTTACATAATCTGTACACCTTAGTTTCAAAGGGATGTATTTTTACATGTCAGAAAGTCAAGCTCTGGTTAATAAGGCATTTAACATAAATGACATGGTTTTGACAAAGAAAAAGTGACAAACAAGCAGAATGTGATGCCTTCCCTACCCTCTGGCCCCCTCCAAAGATGTCTTCAAATCTCGTGCTAATTAGATGCATGTACAATTGATGTGTCATGCATTTAACAAGTAAAGGTTTGTTTTCTATGAGCTAATTTCACCAAAAAGTCATGCAGATCCTCTAGTCTTATCAAAGGGAAGGGTTGCTAAGGATGACTGGGTACCACATGTTGTGGATCATTTGCCTTCAGCCTTCTGGTGTCACTCACCAGCCGACTCCCACTGCCTGGAGAGAGCCTGGAGAGCTCAGGATGAGGCACCCACTGTCAGACTCCATCCACTACTACCAGCCAAAATTCTTCAAACAAGTGCCCAGGATGCTGCAGTCTTTCTTCACCTGTCCTATATGAGCACTCCAAACCAGAAGGCTGGCTGTCATCACCGGAGTGTTAGGCTATGGATATTGCAGTGTGTCCTAGTTAGAGCAGCCGGGAGCAGTTCATCACTGTGTGGGTGTGACCCAAACTGTGTATTCTACACCCTCTGTGTCATTTCCCAGGAACTGTTAACAATAGACCATTTACAGCAGCTGCCCAGAGCACACCTGACCCCTCAGGTTATAGGTATGGGTGATGTTAACTCTCGTCCAAGGAGTCATTAGCACCTCCACGCCCAGCCTGAGGGGTCACCAAGGATTCTAAAAACATCACAAGACTCACAACCACCCACTGTGGAACTTCCCGCCCTGGGGGAGGTACTGGGCATTCCCACTTGAACCTGAGTGTGTATAATCTTGGGGTCTTGGGACTTCTGGTACCACTCGTCGGATCCAGAGGAGGACCAGAACCTCAACCGGACTGCGACCACCACCCTCGACCAGACTGTGACCAGCACTCTTACCAACCCTTCCTTTTACTTTAGACTCAGGGGGACCACGTGGGGCTCAGCACGGCGGCCAATGAACACCATTCTGTTCATGCCCCAGAGTGCTGGGTTATACATCTGGGTTTTGTGGGTTAAAACCAATTGCTTGTCCGTATAATTGTATTATTGTATTATGTTTTATTAAATTGTAACTCTGACTTGTAGTCTCTTTTGAGTTGGGTTCATTTCTTCTGCTGGTTTACCTTTAAACCAGCACACAGGGGGAAGCTTGTAGGAAGCCATGGATCTAAACTGTATCCTACTTATGAAATCCAGCATAAGCCAACCAAAGGTTGCCAGCACACCCAACCCCCCCTCCCACTTACCTTCAACCTTTCTGTGCACCCTCATCCTCTAAATGTCTATAGAGTGTAGAAAATGGTAATTTGTCAGACTGACATAGTATGGGTATTATAGTGCATTATCACCAGTGCAGGAAGAAATTTTGTTGCCTTACAACCCACATATTCCCACTTTAAAACAGGAAGCAGAGGGAGTGAGGACCAGGATCAGGTAACTCCATCAACCCTGTAAGGATTATAGAAAAGCTTGATAGGAAAGAGGCAGGTAAAAGTGATCTCAGGAAGCTTCATGGTATATGTCAAGTCAATTCTTCTCGTCTCACTTCTGCAGGGTTTTACAAATACAACCTAGTGGTGCATCAGTGGATTAATATGCATAAGGTCTGCAAAAATTTTTATCAGACCTTGTTTACAAGGATTCAACACTTATGCATGGAGGTGGAGATGAATTCTTCACAGCCTTTCTTGTATTGAAATGCCAGAATGAAGGAGACCAATAAAAACTACCCAAGTTCATAAGGATTTAGTGGAAGAAGAATTAGGACCTGTTTGCAGTTCCTGTATTCAGACCATAACTCCTTCTCCTGACTGATGTTCTCAGGTTCATTGATGTATTTGCCATTTAAAATGCTATATTTGGACCCCCAAGTCATGCTTCACTCCAAAACTCTTTACAATGGAATTCACAATGAGTTTCCTGACTAAGGTCTAAACAGCTCTTGCATTTTTTATGGTCTGCCATATTTCCATATCACACTATCAGAATAACCAAGGTTAAACTGTCAAGGTCTGAATCCCCTGACAGAGTGCAGTAATAAATTTAATGGAGACACTGTAATTGCTTTACCCTGAAATGCCAATGAATATGTTGAATATGGTAAAGCTTCTCACTAACCTCTAACCATTTCCCAGAAAGATACATCGCAGATATTAATTTGTTAATTGTCATGCAGTCAAAGGCATGCAAATGATGTACAAAGTGGATCTACTAAAGACTATTGACATGCAAATGGTAAATTCTTTCAAGTCTAAAGGGAACAAGAACATGCAGCTCTTTCCAGTTCTAGTGTAGAATAAGAGTTCATTACCTTTAAAAAAAATCAAAAAGGAATTTGCAAATGGATTTCTAAAGGTGAAAGTCAAAATTTGCACTGCTAACTGTTGGAGAACTTTTCTGCTGGAATGACCTTCCAATTGAAAATGACATTTTTGAAAACCATTGTACAGCCAGATTGCTGTGGAAGTGAAAAGGCCCCAGCAATTTACTCTCAGGCAGTGACATGGACAAAAGTGCTTGAAGGGTTTTTGCCCTTAGTGCCTTTGGAATCTCAGCATGTTCTGCTTCCTCCTCAACTCCAGTCCAGAAGACGGGAGGACACTCTCTCCTCTGCTTTCTCTGTAAGTGGTTGTCATGGTTTGAGATAGCCCCAAAAATCCAATTCCCTAGTCATAGCCCCCTCCCACATCTCAACCTAATGTGAGATGGGTTTTTCCAGACAAAACACACCAGACTCCGAATGGGGGAAAGGGAATATATTACAATGACTATACAAATAAATACTATAATACATTATACACACAATCACAATATCTCTACCATGACATATGTATTTACAATGGACCCGATCTCTTCTCCCCTCCAAATAAAAGTCCAGGAGGGAAAGAAGGACAGATCCCTTCCAGTCTCTGAACAGCAGGAGTATCTTCCAAGGCAGCAGGTTTCTTCTTCTCATGCATGCAGCAGCTGTGGTTGGCTTTCTGCCAGCACTCAAGGAGGGAGGCCTCCAAGCCTCTCTCGGCCCCTTGACGCAGGCAAAGGGGTCTTCCGTGGGCTT
>NW_016690247.1:4181945-4253017 GCF_001604755.1 Lepidothrix coronata | reverse complement strand
GACCACCCTCGTTCTCAGTTCAGCTTTTATACACAAACAAGTTTACATGTAGTTCTCAGGCTAAAACAATTACAGTTTCTACTGCACCTGGTTTGCTATAGAAACTGTAATTGTTTTAGCCTGAGAACTACATGTAAACTTGTTTGTGTATAAAAGCTGAACTGAGAACGAGGGTGGTCGGAATCCTGCTTTTGGGGCGCTAGCCCACAGGTTCCCGGGCCCCGAATAAAGCACCCATAAACCAGCACTCTGTTGGTTTGTGTCTTTGTTTGCGGGCAACAGTATCAGGGAAAGATCACTCTTTTCAACATTTCTTATACAGAACAGGGTCAAGTGCTCCCAGCAGGGTATGCAAAATTGAATTTTGCCTCTCCCAGGATGAGGAGGAAGGGGCTGGGCAATGTTGAAGTGTGCAAGAGAACCACAGCGTCAATCCTGCCTCCCTCAAGGGTTAGCAAGTGTGATGGGGCAGTCACACACAGCCCTCCAGAGTGGTGGCAACATTGCTATTCACTGTATTCACTGGCCTATGAAAAGTCCTGCTTGAACTGAGCCACATCTTGGGCCAAATGGACTCCTGATGTGGCTTCAGCTGGTCTTCCTTACACCTACTGCTGTGGGTCATTGCATAAGAAATTTATTGGTGTATTTGTGCCTCCTACTCTCAACTGAATGATATCCTCAAGTGATGGGATTCAGAATTATATCCTCAGCTCTGCCACTATTAAATTGAGTTACTGAGGTTTGTCACTTTACCTAAAATTCTTCATGTGCTCACCCATAGGATGGGGATATATTTTCCCAGTTTTGACTCTTAGTTCACCAGTAGTTTCAGCATCTATGAAGCTGAGATATGTTGGGAAGCTTTCAGGCCTCCTCAGGAAGTGAGTAGGGACTAGATAAACCAATAGAGCTCAGCCCTTTCTGGGAAACTGTGGGGTATGATCCATGGGGTCCTGGAGTAAAGGACCTGTGGATCTGAGTGCTGGGGATTTCTTTCTGCAAAGGCATTTTTCCGTAAGTGACTCATCTTGACAATAAACCATGCTAGATGCAGAATTTAAGAGTTAGTTTGCATATCAAGCTGTTTACCCAAATTCCTTTGGCAAAAGCAAATGGCAAGTTCCTGTGAACATAAACCAAGAACTCTAAAATCAGCATGAAAGGTCCAAACCAGCTCCACATTCACAAGAAGCAATAGCCTGTAAATGGACTGGTGGAATATGGCTTAGTTCAGGACCCAATGGTACTTTTGAAGTGGGTGTCCTGCTTGTATCCATTTGCTGTTTCCTTGTTTGCAATGTCAGGCAATAGATTCCTAGAACCACCTGAAAAGACCCACTGTCATGTCCCAGTATGAGCAAGGAAGTACAGAAGCATTGCAGTACAAGCAGTGGGGAGAACATTCGTACTTGTGTTCACACACAGGTGTTCATTCCTTGGAGACACTGAACGACACTGTGGATCCTCTTTCCCAATCTGACAAAAGCTCCAGGTCAAAGAATACCACATAAAGTTTTTACAATCAAAGAGGGAAACCTTGAACCTCAGTCTGTCTGATGAAACTGCTTTTTTTTTCCTGATCGAAGAGCCCAGTGACAAATTCAAGAGCTATCAGGTGCTGAAACTAACTCTGTAGTTCATATAACAGGCAGACTTCCCTATCTCTAACTAGGTGTAATAATTTATTTTAACCCCGTGATTCAGATATTATATCCAACAATAGAATCTCTTCTAATTCAGATTAGATGGTCATTTTTGTCAGCTGTCCTTGAATCTTATACATTGAACCCTGAACTAATACAATGGGAAAGAAGAAAGAGCTTCTTTGTCTATCAAAAGAACATGAACTAGACATCAGATTTTCAGTGATATCAGGGTTAGGTTGACCCAGGGAAATTCATTTGTCTGAATAACTGCAACTTCCATGTCACACATTTCTCTACTATTTATGAGCAAATATTAAACTAAGTAATCTATTTGACACAAGCTTTGAAAAGCTTCCTTCAGTCATTAAATCCTTTCAATGCCTCATTAATTCTAGCAGTATAATCTAGTTTTGATTAACCAGGTTGTTAAGCATCCAGTGTCAAACACTGATAAAGAGGGAGAATTTGCTTTACAGATCACAGGCATGTAATGATGTGTCTCATCACAGCTGACAAAGTGTGAGAAATTACCTCCAGCCCCACAAAAATCCCCCCAGCACAGTCAGCACCAAGTAATCTGATGACACATTCACACCTATAAGGTACACATTAACATGCTGCAGGAGCCTTTGGCACTTCACTACCACTTTAAGAATGTTCAGGCTGCACTCAAGATTTGTGAGAAGGAAACTGAAAAAGTTTAATTGATTGATTTATGACACTGTAGACCTGTACCGGAGGCACACTTGGAAAAGTTTTAAGAATGTTTGACAGTGATTTAGTTTCAAACATGAATTTCCAGATCGAGCTAAACTTTAAGCATAAATTTAAACAGACATATATTTTTATTTAGAATATTGAAAAATAATTTTAGTGAGATGAATATAGCTTTTACTATAAACATAAGGGAGGGTGGAACTTTTTTAAGCATTTTAGTAGCTGAAACTGTAACTAGATACTGAGCATAAGCACATGTAAGGAAGTTCTGAAAATGATGCAGGACATCAGCATCTTTAAATGTTCACAAGTACAATACAAAGTCTCAGGTTCATGGAAATTAAAATAAAATGAGTGAAAAAAAGGGACTTGATTCCCTTGGAGGATTTCCACTGCAGAATGTAGTTCGGAGCAGGAAAACCAGACAGCTTGGATTTCTTCCATAGCTGATGTCGTGCTTCACTTCAGCTATGCTTCACAGGTGACTGATAAATCTCCATGGATGTTTTCCCTTTGAAAATTTTATAATGCTGATGCACTTTCATTTAAATATGGAAGCATATTGGAACTTTATTATCAATTTCAGTTAAATCCTTAATTAAAAAGTCACATGGCTGCCTGCTTTGTTGCAAAACCAGAAGAGCCAACACTAATTTATGTACACTGTCAAACAGGCATAATTATGCTTCTGGTAGACTTGCAGATGGTTAGCACTGAGAGCACAACAACAAAGGTCAAAGCATAGCCACAGCTCACATGTTTCTAGCCAAATGTTCCCCAGTCAACTCTTCTATACACATATTTCCCGTGAAGTTTCCGAGGAGAAAGATGCTTAGAGTTTAGAGCTGTGGAGCTTTTAAGTGCTTCTGTTCATATGATGCATGCTATAACTTCGGAGACTTTTTTCCCCCAGACACTCAGGCTGTACCACACTGAAAGCTCTATTTTCAGTACCAGCAGTACAATTCCCAGCACGGACTTGATTTTCCATTGCTTTTGTTAAATATGAGAAGAGTCCCTTATAGGTTGAGACGGTGCCCTATACAGAAAAATTGCCACCGTGCAGATCTGAAGTCATTCAAGGGCAAACTATTTATTATGCCAACACCCAGACAAAGCAGAGGGCTGCTTCTGTACTATACCATCTCCTTAAGGGAATGGGCTTTTGACTTTCAATCCCTGGCCAATTCCCACCACATCAGGGCTTCCCTATGGAGGAGCTGTAGAGTAGTTTCTTAAACCAATGTGTGGCTCTCTTTTAAGCTTTGTGTTAGTCTGTTCTGTGGCAGGGAGTCGTGGCTGTTGCCTATAGGAAGGGCTTGTAAGGCAGAAGAGACTATGTCCAGACTTTCTAACTTGCTTTATGTTAAAGGAAACGAGGGACAAACTAACATCTCCAGTGGTTGGGTTAATGGGGGACATTATTTCCCTTGCTTCCCTGTTCCTTCTAATGTCTAAAGGTTTTATAACTAGCTCAGCTAATCCATGGTGGTTTGGAAACCAATACAGTTAACAGTCCCGAGGCCTGATGTGGCTTTCATAGTGAACAATTTGTACAGAACTTGCCTCAGAGAGATCCCAGTTGATTATTAGATAGTTTCAGTGCACAACTGCGCAACAAACAGCAGCACTTCTGCCACTAATAATCTATTTGATCATTTCTGCTTTTTAAAAAGTAAAACATGAACTGTCACTCTCAGAGTAAGCTGTGTTTTCTGAATTATGTCATACCTTTTGTCTTTGTTATTTCAGATGCTGTTTTCTCAGATTTCAGCTTCATTGAGCTTTTAGTCTGCCTGGTTTTATCAGAGGTGGAAGGAGACAGCTGGATTCTGTCAGTATCGTTTAAGTGCTGCAAATGAGAACAATAAGCTTCAGCATGCTACAGATGACTCCATAACAGAAGAAATACATTTATTCACAAATAATTTACAATTAAACAATAAATAGGTGGTGCCCAGTGACAGGACCAGAGATAGTGGGCACGGACTGAAACACAGGAGGTTCTCCCTAAACACCAGGAAACACATTCTTACTGTGAGGGTGACCACGTGCCTGCACAGATCACCCAGAGAGGCTGTGAATTCTCCATCTCTGGAGATATTCCAAAGCCATCTGGACATGGTCCAGGGCAACTGGCTCTAGGTTTGAGCAGGGAAGTTGGATGAGATGACCACCATAGGCCCCTTCCAACTTTGAACATTTTGGGATGCTGTTTTTGTTTGGGTGAAGTTAGTTACCCAGTCTAGCTCTGACAGCAAACACCTGGTCTTTAGCAATTGTTCAGAAAAAGGCTTAATGCTCGGGTCACCCTGCAGCTTTCTTTCAGTATTCATTAACCAGGAAGAAACAGCTTCCCCTTCAGCTTCCCCTTATGGCAAATATCAGTTGAAACATGCAGTGGGAAAGCACATTTTGCATGTCCAATGCTGTTACCCATACTGAGCATATTCACGAATACATCTAAGACTGTAAGACAAAAAGCAGTTTTGAACCAAGCTTTGCTATTTTATTGCATGTTGCTCTACAATACAGCTGTAATTGTGAGTGCAGGATAGCTTTACCCTGTCATAGTGTAACAGATTTACTTCTGCTTTTTTTTGACCAAGATGAATCAATTCAGTGCTGGAGGGAACTGGACACCTTCTGTTTTGTGTATCAACAAAACCCTCTTGTTCTGACTGCAAATGCCATCCCAGTTATAGAACAAGAGTAAGATTTTGTGGAAATCCAAGGGCACTCCTGAACCATTACAGATCTTCCCTCTTAGTACTGCTAGAATTTGTCATTAACCTCATCCATCTCCTGTCTAACGAATGATGAATTGTTCCATCCACTGCATACTGCTAAAATTCATCCAGTCATCAAGTTAGAGGTGAAATATCACAACGCACACTCCGTGCTGTCTGAAATTTTAATCTACTTAACCCAATTACATAGTAAGAGATAATGCTGTACATTCAACTGCTGAGTCTGCAGTGGCAGAATGAGGGAAGTGGCAAATCAAAAAGCAGCTCTTTGTTGCCTGCTCTAAGTAGGAGCATCATGCTGCAGATGCACAATGGCTTTGATCAGCTGCCACGTCCTTAACTGGGGGAGACGATGTTGGAGTTTCCTTCTTTGCTCTTCCTTTTCCTGGTGAGGGCTGTGACTATCTTTTATTCCTTTTGTTATCCTCTTTGCATTTTCAGTGTACAGTGGATATTTTATCTACATTGGCCACATGTCCTTTCTCCTCTTGCTTTCTTTTCTCAAAGCTGCATTACCTTAGTGATCAGTAATTGATACTTAGTTAGGTGTGTTTATGCTCCTGTGGGCCATTGGTGTCATCCTGTGCTTGTGCACTTCATTTCTCTGTGATTAACCTCGGTTCATGTTCTCCCTGGCCCATACATGCACTCTGAGAGTTTTGTTGAAGCTGATTCTCAGAATACACTCCATTTTCAGGCTGGACTCAAAATTATGGTACCATGTGAAAGAACTCTTTCTTCGGTAGTTCCAAGCATATTTTGGTATCTGCTATTAATTCTCCTATGAGGTGTAATTGTAGCTCAATGCAGTTTTTTGTTTGTTTGTTTTTTCCCAAAACAGCAAAATATATTCATTAGAAACTAGATGAAAAAGAGATCTGAGCTGGAATGGGGAAAGATCCAGTTGTGTTATCCTTCGGTTTGGCAAAAAGGATCAATTTTTAGAGCTCTTTGCTTATGAAAAAAATAATCATACATGACCAGATGCCTGTTTTCTACAACCTTCTGAAACTCTTGATAGGTTCATCCAAATTGGCAGAAGGTCTGTAAGGTGGATTGTCCCTACATGACTTTCAGAAATAAGCAATGAAGAAAAAGAGGGAAACCTGCAATGGGTTCAACTCTTAGAAACTTCAGAAAATCCCCACAGCAATCAATGAAACTACAGGAGACAAATTTTTGGATGTGCTGCCAAAATCTACTGATTTTTATCCTCAGACAGGTGGTGGAGCCTTTCCTCTTCACCCATCCCAAGGTCAGCAATATTCATACTCCCACACAAAATAAAAGGAAATAGACTTGAACAAAAACATGAACTGCCCATCTGACTGGTAAAAATTACAATGTCTGTTCCTTGTTTCCCTACTAGGGCTGCACAGTTACATAAAATAGCACCAACTTTTAGGATCCCCCAGGCTTCAGGGGGGTCTCTGCTCCAGTGAAGTCTTCCTGGGGCTGCCAGGGGGTGATCCCTGCCCAGGACCTGCAGCTCCCCCCTGCCCTCCTCCTCCTCCTCCAGCTCCCCTCAGGGTGCCTCTGCTGCAGCTCCCTCCTTGGCTTCTCCTCCTCGGCACAATTAGGCATTTATAGTGAATAGGGACATATTGCAAAAGCAGTTGATGTTTTTATACTCCATTAACCAGAGCAGAGCTAATTAAATAGATTTCAGGGCCGAGAGGCTTGTATCATGGAAGAATGTATTCTGGAACTGGAAAAATTGAGTCAGTTCATAAGAAAAATCTGAGATGATATGCCAGTACATCACACGATGCTCAAATTCCACTTTGGTCTATGTCTTTGTAATATATAAACTTTCTTTTCAGCTCTCAGTATAGGCAGCATTAGTATGAAACTTCATTTTTTTAATCCTATATCCGTTTCAAATTGCAACCGAAGAAAATGCATCAGTTCAAGCCATCAGCCTGAGTTGATGGGTATATTCTGCTTCTCCTCAGTGCACTTAAAGATAGATTATTTATCTTTATCTTACATTAAACATCTGTGAAGAATCGTAAAGCACTTCAGAGTGGCTAAAAATTCCCAGAATTCAATAGTAATATTTTCATTCAAACTGCTGAGTTTTTTTGCATGATGTTTTTCACAATTAGGGATACAGCACTTTTAAAGAATGTGTCATGAACTTGACTGTGTGCTGAGGGTATTATGGGCACTACCTGAATCTAGACTGCTACTTAAACACTATATTTTAAGTGGAGTTTTAGTGGTTCAGTTATAATTGCAACGTATTAATTTTCTATCTTAAGGATGTAAACAAGTTCTAACCACGTAATGCGGTTTGATACTTCCTGACTTAAATTTGCCTGCCCTATCCCATTTGACTAGAAGCAAAAGCTGATTTAAATCTGAAGCATTTTCTTTCTGCAGAACCAAATGAAGTCTTTCTTTACAAAGAAAAAACTTCAAGAGCATTAGCAAGGTAATGTAGGTCACTTTTTGCTTGAAGTTTCTTTTTATTCTTTCCCAAAATCTTCATGGAGTGGCATTGTTAAACCAGCTCCAGAATCCAGGAGCTGTGCATTATGCAGGAAAATCCACTGATGTATGGTAGATTACAGCAATGTCTCTCACTCTCCTAATGCCTTATTTTCGTCTACTGTTGTCCTTCATGAAAATGAAAACACTGAAGGAATGCACAGAGATTTTTTCTATCCTTAGTTTAATAAGAATAATCATAAATCCAGTTACAAGTGCTTTCTTCCTTCCCTCTTTTTCTACAGTAATATGTCATCTTTCAACCCAGACAGTAAATTCTTTGAAGAAATGACAATCTCTGATATATGACTCCCATTCTGATTTCACATTAAGTAAGCAATGTAGAAAAATGAATTTATATAGCAATATACTAACAGAAAATTCAGCAAAAAACACAAGCATAAAAAAGTTATTGATAAGAAATGTAATGATATTTCCAGCTCCAGCTCTATTATATTTGCTTTACACATAGGGTTCCAAAATCAACTCAAGCATACACACTACATATATAGAGAGAAAGAGGGACTGTTTAAGAATGTATTATAGAGGGACTGTTTAAGAATGTTTCAAATTAAGGGAGGAACATCTTTATCATTTTCGAAATCAACACAACTCTTCTTAACTTCTGTAATCCTCTCTGGATGTAGCTTTATAGGTCCCTGTCCAGTTCGTTCCTTTTCTTGGATTATCTTTGTCACGTCAGGGAATGAATATTTACTAGGATCCACTTCTAACTTCTCAACTTTTCCACTTCTGAAACAAGAGGGAAACAAATGGAAAAAACCTTAATTTCAGTGTCAAATATAAAAGAACTATTTGACTTTATTCTATGATTCCATGATTCTATTTTGAGTGCCTGTTTATAAAGAGATTGACTTTAGTGTGAGGATTGTTACTAAGTCCAATTAAACCAGGATTAAGAGTTCTTGTAACTTAAAAATTGATTACTATAAAAAACCTCAGTGTAAACCCAGAAAAGTACTACAAAATCTCTAAGATTTTGTAGAAAAGAATCTTTAGTCTACAAACATCAAAATGTAATTTTTCATATGTGTAATTTGTTTTATATCAGAACGTGGTGACTGCTGGTATCACACTACAAATGGTTGGCTTTTGATATAAGAACATTTTTTTAATCTAATTGTTTTTTAATTTTTTTCTGTTCATTTTTAACACACTGGCTGTCTATTAATTTTTATGTGACAGATTCATCTTTGGAAAACAGAAATACTTTTATTTAGAGTGAAAACAAAATTGTATAAATTTTTTTATTTGATCATCTAATTTTTACGTTTTAGCAATGTCAATCCTCACCATGTTTGTACTATGAAAAAAAATTTATAAGAAAGGTTAGAGTTTTAACAAAATTTTCAGATTCTACTGCTATTAAGGATACTCCTTTAGATTACACTTAGAAATGTGTACAGGCCACTCATTAGGGCAACTTATCCACATCACATGATGATCAAAGATTTGAAATATACTCTCTGTATTTCAGCATTTAATCTCATTGTTCTTTTCTAATAGAGGAGCTCAATGATTAAATGGAAAAAAATCTAGCTTTCTTTCATGCAATTTGTGTTTACATAAAAAATAGCAAAACGGAAATTTAATACTACAATGTTGTTTAATTTCTCCCAATTACAACATGATTTGTACATCTTCCTACTCCATTGTATACTGAGTGGTACTTTGGGTCACAGTTCCAAGCTCAGTATGGCACAAGACAGATGTGAGAAAACTATGTGTTTACCCAGGAGATCAGAACTAGAACAAACAGAAAAGAGGCAAAGTCACTGTATGAGAGAATGCACTTCTGGGACCACAACACAGATGATGAAAGCATGTAAATAAAGTATATTAAAAGATTTTTAACTGAAAATACACCATCTTTAGTTATTAAAACAGGGAGAGTTCTGCCAAGCAGTTTCCAAATTCTGCCAGTGCTTCTCCATCAAGGCTCTGTCAGATCTTAGCAGACATCCCAGCCCACATCCGTGTGCAGGATCCCTGTCCCAGTGAAGAAGCAAAAGAGTTCATGGGAGGTTTCCTCCTATGCTGTGCTGAGAACAGCATGACGAAAGAAGAGGCAGCCCCCAGCCCAACCACCTCTCAACCCTATGCCACTGGATTTCTCTTGTACTACAGGAATCAATTGATCATTTTGCTGAGGGGAAAACAACCAGAGAAGTAGCCTGCTTTAATAACCTGGATAAACCTTTTCCAAATAGTGGCATAAGCAAAAACTACTCAGAGTAGAATTTTATGAGCAATGAAAACAAATACAAGAAAAGTCTTATTTCTTTACCCTGAATGTTCTTCAATTTATAAGACTAGATCTTTTCCATATATTACACTATGCTATTTAATGAAATAAAAATGGATTCTATTTGTGGCAACATTCTGGAAAATATTCATCCCCAAAAATTAACAGACATTTTTGCTTCCTGTGTAATTTATGAAATGTGCTGTGACCTGCAATCACTTTTTCAGTAGCTCTTGGTGAGATGGCAAAGAGAGCAGACCCTGTCCAGAATCTTAATCTAATCATTAACCACTACTCTGAAGCACCACAGAAAAAGCTGAAAAATCATAAATATGAAAATAAATTAGGCTCAGTGTTTGTTTCCATCACATTAGAAAAGAATTTCCTTGATTAGAAGTATTTTAATTAGCAGTGGTATTTCACATTTGTTGAGGAGCTCTAAAATTGTACAAATTGTTAGTCATTCAAATACAACAAACTCTGTGGAGTTTGAGTAGGTTGTTTAGTAGCAGAATAAACTTCAGTATACCAGAAATGAATTAACAGTAGTTTCATAAGTAACAATCCACATCAACAAGCTGTGAAAGGATTATATGCATCAGCCATTCTCAAAATTCCATCAATACGTAACCTGGAAGTGTCTTAGCAACAGACAATAGGTAAGACTGAGAATCAAGCAGAGGTGATTTTTTTCCAGAAAGGAAGTGGATTTTTACATACTTACATGAACATGATCAAACATTCTATACTTGTTTAGTAAAGCTTCAGAGTGGGATCACAACTACCATGATACAGCTTTGGCTGACAAGAAGACTCGGTTATGCTGAAGTCAGTGCAGCTACAGCAGTATCTGCTGAGAATCTGCTCCTCTCATCGTGCAATCCATGCAAAAAGAGCCTGGGTATTGATGACATCAAGACTAACCCACCTGAACATTTTTGCAAGAAAGAATTAGGGGTTTTCCATGTAATTCTACCTAGTGGAAATAAAATCATCTTGTTGCTGAAGCTCTTCCATGAGCAATGGTAAGACAACTGTGATATTTCTTGCAGGACCAGCCAGAGCACAGATCTGAAAATCTCAGTGTTTGCAAATTACTTCAAGTTCAGGTTTAAAAGAAGATGGTCACAGTTTTTGGCACTACTACCTGCTGTTGAATGTTCTCTACTCAAAAAATTATGGTCTAAAGACAAGAGCACCATACAAAAATAAATAATACAGGATTAAATCCTTTCTTTTTTCCTGGTATTTATGTTCCTTTGAGAGGCTATTTCTAACTCCACACAGTTTGATAATGCTTTTAAAGTAAAAATGAGAAGACCACAATAAAGAAAGTTAGTCCCTCCATTTTGCATAACTATAGCAGCCTGCTGAACAATCTGGTGTGTGACAGAGCACATATCTGATAATTCGGTATTTCTTGATAATTTACACTTTTTGTTCACACAGTTCTTAATGCACATATTTGATACTTTAATGATTTGACAGTTACATTCCCCTGCTTCAACTTCTGAATTTCAATAAAATTTAAGTTGCTAAAGATTTCTCATGTTTAATCCAGAGTATACAATTATTGAAATTTAATTGAAAGTTTTGTTTCTGGCACCAGGATATCCAAAGATATTTACGAGTCACAACCAACTGCTTTGAAGAGACACTTTTTCCAGTCTTCTAACATTATGAATGAAACAGCATAAAAATAATTTCATCTTAGAAAAAGTACTAATAAATCCTTTTCTTGAATAAGAAAACAGAATGAGTCTGTTATATCGAATATCTTATTTGAGAGCTTAGAGAGAGACAAATCTTTATTTATATATGTCAAAAACTGATGGCAAATGTATGACTTTTACCATACCCCAGTCTCAACTTTTGAAAATACAGACTTAGAAAAATCTACTAGGTAATCTAAGCAAATAATTATGGTAATACCTCTTTCATTGTATAAGAGGCCTTTCAAATCTCTCTACATAGAGAAATGAAACTATAACTAGAGTCTTCAGACTGAGTGGATCATTGGAAAAATATAAATACTGGTAGAATCAAATTCATTTTTCAGGGACTGAACTACAACCAAGAACTAACAAATCACTGGTGAGCAGTTCTGATAAATGAAAGGCTGATGACGTCTGGGTCATTCTGTTCTAAAAGACAAATACATCTCACAAATAGGATTCATCAGACTGAGACCGTATATAACAGCAGAGTCCAAGTTTCTAAAAGTTAGACAGAAAATCATAATCACTGTGACATTTTAAACTTCACTGTTCCATCTCTTACCTTCTTATGCATAATCACTTCAAGATACTAAATAAACTGACCTTGTCTGTTAGCAAGAAATATGCTCCAATACCTGCAATGAGCAAATTGACTCTGAATTTTCGCATATGGTTGTAATATCATCTTATTTTCACCCCTTTCACTGTTCAATTTGTCAGCCAAAGTCGAGTCCCTAGTGTGTTAAACATTAGGGAAGCTTATAGTGACACAAAATTTTATTCTAGCAAAGTTGTCTACAAAGTTATGGAATTTTAGAACATGACTTTAAAGTTCATCTCTGCCCTCAGTCTTTTGTCCTTGTCACATATACACACTGGAGATAACTTCAGATTGTAGTGACCAAGACCTTACTGAACAGTGTCTTTGAGAATGCTTTTCCTCCAGAAGGGCACCTTTCTGAAGTCTCCTTGCCCTTATTACAGTTAGGGACTATCAGAGGCCTGTGTCTGAAAATTAATTTTCAAATCACTTGTGAGGCACCCCACCTTTTGTTCTCCTCATTAGTCAAATGATAGAGGTGTACACCCTCTGCTCCATGCCTCCATGAGAATGTAAATGAGTCCATACTTGAAGGTTAATTTGAGTAAAAAGCCTTTTTAATATGTTGCTTAGTCATACCTGACTCTACTTTCTGGTTAAATAGTCAATTGAATTACAGTTCCTATGATTCCTTATTTCCCAGACAATATAACTTGCATTCTAGAAGTTCTCAATGTCTTCATGACAGATAACAAACTTTGTAACCAGAAAATGTTAATTCTGCAAATATATTCAACTCAAGATTTGTGATCTACTCCCAGGTACTTAACGAAGGCAAACACTACATCTCAGTATGTCTCATCTTCAGCAAAACTGTTACATCTCAACTGAGACAACCATAGAGAGTTTTTGAAAGAATCAGTCTTTTATTCTTTACTTGTTAATAAATGAAAAAAAGCTCAACTAAAACCAAAAACTTCTCCAAGGAAAGTAAAGTAATGCTTGTTTATCACCATGAAACTGCAAACCATAAAGGAAGTTCTGGCAATGACTCTTATCATGATATGCTTGCTAGAAAAAGGTTGGAATTAAAATCCAATACAGTGATTAAAAACATTCAAGTTTTCCTGGTCCCAAGTTCAACATAACTTAGAGGCAATTTTATATATTTTATGTTTCTCACAATTAGTGAAATCTGCTGAAACTGTTCAAAGACATTTATGGGTGTTCCAGCAGACAGAGTGGATATTCCAGCAGTATATTTTTTGGTTTTTTCCCCTTAAGAATCTAGACAAAGAACCAAATCAAACCAACAAACCAACCACACAACCCATCAAAACAAAAACTCTGTAAAAAGGCACACATTATATACTGCCACCAAGAACGGATTCCAGTAGAACACAAGTCAGATTTCCAGCCTAATGCATTGCACAATATTTTCGACAGCACCTGCTGGCTTAGTCATCCAGTGCACTCCTGCTTAGCTAAGAGGAAAAAGACATTTTGAGTAAGCAGTCAGATTTGCAGTGCCTGAACTACACAAACAGAAATTACCTTTACCTTACATTCCTTATTTCATTATAGAAGATGTGTATAGATCGAAACTTGCTGACTAGTTTTTAATTCTGCTTTGTGAAGCAGAAATTGCCACTCTATTCCTTTGCCTCTTCAAATTAATCCATTCTCTGGTTGCATTTCTCAACCTCCATATATTAAGATCTACAGTAAAAAACAAAACAAAACAAAACAAACCAAAACAAACCCAACAAACCCTCAAAAAAACAAAGAAAAAAGAGTTATATTCTTATATATCTTTCTTTACTGGAGGAATTCAAGTGTGTGTATATTTACATTTAGAGACATTTTGAGTTTTATTCCATTTTTTTCTTTTCCAATATGCTAAAGGAAGCATAGTCTAAAGCCGAGACAAGGATTATTGACTTTATGTAACTGTTACTCTTAAAATTTCCAGTATTATTCAGAAAAGTGAGTTTCTACCTACCACTGAGTTTCATCCACGCAGCTGTGGAGAACTCAGCTCCAGTACCTCACAGCTGAACTGCGAGGCCAGTTCCAGTAAGAACTGGCATACTGAGCTACATTGATAGAGGCTTTGTAAGTGTAATAAATCACTCTGTCAAATTCTTTCCACAGACACTCGCCTCTCTGAAGGTTTGAAATACAGTTCTGTATACAGTCACACAAGAAATCCCTCATATGTGGCAGAAGTAATGACAGTATCATCATGTAATCTAGCTAACAAGAGTTAAAGAGATTTAAAGCACTACATTACAGTTTAGCAGATTATATGTCTGACAGCATTTAGCTAAGACATCTGTAGCTGTCAAGTGTAATCACTGTAATGAATGTTCTGTAATCTAAGAGACAACTATTCAGCAAATTTTTTAACATCTGGCTACTCAGCGACTTTTCAACTAAAGAGGTCAAAACTTACTATTTTTAGAAAGAGCTGTAATTCAGAGACTCTTTTCCTACTTCTACTTTTGCAATATACATTCCTGTAATATTTTAACCCTCAAAATCTGCAGGAAGCATATTCATAATTACTTAAAACTGCACTGAAATCCAACACCCCTGCAATGAGCAAGGACATCCTCAACTAGATCAGGTTGCTCAGAGCCCCATTCAACGTGACCTTTAATGGTTACAGGGATGGTGCATCCACCACCTCTCTGGGCAATCCTCATAATAAAAAATTTCTTTCTTATATATTTCTCCTCTTTTACTTTAAAACAATCACCCCTTGTCCTGTAGCTACAAGCCCTATTAAAAAATCTGTCCCCATCTTTCTTATAAGATCCTCTTTATTATGCAAGGCTGCTCCCTGGAGCCTTATCTTTTCCAGACTAAAGAACCCAAACTCTCTCAGCCTTTCCTCAAAGGACAGATGCTCCAGCCCTCTGATGACTTTTGTGGTCCTCTTCTGGACTGGCTCCAGCAGGTCCATGTCTTTCCTGTACTGAGGATCCCAGAGCTGGATGGAGTACTCCAGGCGGGATTTCACCAGAGTGGAGTAGAGAGGAGGAATCCCCTCCCTCGACCTGCTGGCCACACTGCTTTGGATGCAGCCCAGGACACAATTGGCTTTCTGGATGCAAGTGCACATTGTCAGCTCATGTCCAGTTTTCCATGCACAAGTATCCCCAAGTACTTCTCAGGGCTTCTCTCAATCCCTTCTTTCCCCAGCCTTTATTTACACCAGGGGTTGCCCTGACCCAGATGCAGCACCTTGTATTTGGTCTTGTCCAGCCTCATGACATTCGCATGGGCCCACTTCTCAAGCTTGTCCAGGTCCCTCTGGATGGCATCCTGTCCTTCAGGTCTGTCAACTGCAACCCCCAGCTTGGTGTCACTGGCAAACCTGCTGAGGGTGCACTTGGTTCCACTGTCTATGTCACTGACCCCTGAGGGACACCACTTATCACTGATCTCCCTCCAGACACTGAGTCATTGCCTACTCCCCTCTAGATGCAACCATGCTACCAATTCCTCATCCACTGAAGCAGTCCATCCATCAAAGCCATCTCTCTCCAATTCAGAGAGAAGGATGTTGTGGGGGACTGTGTCAAAGGCTTTACAGAAGTCCAAATAGGTGACATCCATAGCCCTTCCCTTGTCCACTGATGTGGTCACTCCATCATAGAAGGCCCTCAGTTAGTCAGGCAGGACTTGCCCTTGGGGAAGCTGTGCTGGCTGTCCTGAATCAGCCCCCTGTCCTCCACATGCCTTAACACAGCTTCTAGGAGGATCTGTTCTATGATCTTCCCAAAGTAGAAATTTCAAAGGTGAGGCTGACAGGTAACTAGTCCCTAGTGTCCTCTTTTTTTCCTCCCTTTTTTAAAAATGGGTGCAATCTTTCCATTTTTTCCAGTCACCAGGGACTTCCCCTGACCGTCATGACTTCACAAATATAATGGAGAGAAAGAATCCACTATTTAGATTGGACCTCCTAAAAATTTTTTAAATACTCAGTAATCAAGATGATGCACTGTTGTGATGACTGCTGACTAAAGACAGGGTGCAGTCCTTGTGGCTCTTTAGTTACCTCAATAAATTCTTACAGTTGCCCTATCTTCTCATGATGCAGGTTATTAAAGAAAAGAAGTTAATGACTGATTTTTATTAGAAATAACAAGCAGTGTTAATTACAACTGATGCTTGCAGAACCATTTTTTTTACTATCTGCTTAGTCTTTTTGTCAACATTCACCACAATGAAATCAAACAAGGAAACAAGTGCAACACTTCAAATACAAACAGAGAAACAGCTTATCAAACTCTTTTGTTATCTTATTCTGATATAAATACCACTGGCTACAGCAAGAGTAAAAGGAAGGATTAAAAGAGATATCATAGTATTTTTACTTAGGCCAGGTGTCCATCAACCCTAGTGTCCATCTACATTAATACTTGCTAAGGGTAAAACCAAAAAATCCTGCATCATGGATACTTGCTTCTGGCAGTCACTAACTGGAAGATTTCAAGAGCTGGAGTTTACATCACATTTAAACAGGATGGATCTATGTTATAAACCCTTGCAGAATTGCCTTCAGAACCTATTTACTTGCACAGTAGCTCAAACTGCGTATCAGTGAGAAAATACATTCATGACAGAGGTTCGAAATCATTGCTTTCTAAAAGGTTTTCAGACTTGGGTTCCATAGCAAGGAGCTCTGCAGAGCCCATTCTCAGTAGGTGATTTAGTTTTAGTATATACCAGTTAATAATCTGAATGAGCTGATGGTACAAAACTGATGGGCAGAAATAAGTGCTTTTTTGGCTCTGCTATTGGAGGAGATCACTTTATAAACAGCACCAGACAGGCTATTAGTCTAAAGCTTATAGAAATAGTTTTACTCTACACAAATCAATGTTTTCCTATTTTCAGCAATAACATAATAAGAAGCACATTTTCTGGCATGTGAATAACACACTGACAAAAATAAAACAAATATGGAAGAAAAAAAGGAATTACCTTCTTGCATTTTTTTGCAGTGTATTGCAGTCAGAATGTTTAATTGAAGCTGAAAGTTTTTGCTTAGCCAGGATTATTTCTTTAGCCTGAAATAAAAACAGACAAAAAAATAATTCTCATAAAAGTTGACACTTTGATCACAAGCATTTAAATACTCTCAAAAATAGAAAATTGAGAGTGTCTGCATAAAATTTCTCTTGTGACATTTATTCTTTCTGATAGATTTTAACACTAGTCACTCAGCATGAAGCACAGACATAAGGCAAATTTAACCAAATTATCTGAATGAAATCATAGTCAAACATTTATAAAAGTGTATATATATATATATGATATTATTTAAATATACACATCTATTCATATTTAAATATATGCTGTCTTGTTTAGTACCATGTTAATAATGCATATTACTTATTTTTTCCATAGCTAACTAATTGATTCATGATATGCCTCTCACTTACATTTCAGTTCTGGTGTCCATGTGCTTGTTGTTCAGACATTTTTATTATAGACTCGGCTACAGTTGGACTTCTCCTCACTCTTTATAAAAATTACAAGTGACCACAAACTCCCTCAGCGTCTTTGCTAAAACAGAATCTTAAGTTCAAAGTCCAAGTGAATTCCCCTTCTCAAAGAAAACATGTCTGCCATCATTTTTTGGAAGATGTGTTATCTCATTGCAAAGGAGTCTTATTCCCTTCTTAACAACATCATGGGAGAGGGATCCCTTAAGCATTTGAAAGGAAGAAGAAGACCAGGAAGCATACCAAATAGTGCATTTTATTGACTATTTCATAGTGTAGTTGATTTGAGAGCAGTCTGTTCCAGAAGCTCTGCGAATTTAGAGTCTCCATTTTAACGTCCCCAAGAAATAAAACAAAACCTGTAGCTTCTGTCATTTGTTTCCAGAATTCAGTGTGAAGGGGCTGATGCCCTTTCATTCCCTATATGCTCTGGTGAAGCAAAGTCTGTTTCTTTGTACCCTCTTTTCTCAGGAGGCCCTCAAGTGTTCTGTTCTGTTAAAACAATTTATTCCACTGATCCCCTTGAGACTCGTGTTCCTTACTTTGCCTTCAGAGCATCATCAAGGATGGTAAAGAAATGTGCTGGTTCTGGACTCAACAGAAGATAGTTCCTTGACAAGAACTGATCTTGCAACTTAGGTAAGGGTTATTAGGATTTGCCTACTAGGCCTCTAGTGGTCTAGTGGTTAGGGTGCAGGACTCTCACCGCTGCGACCCGGGTTCGATTCCCAGCCCCCCGGGCAGATGGAGCTCGTCAACCCTGTAAGGCAATCCATCTAAGAGAAGGTCACTCTAAACAAACCTACGTTCTGAGACCCTCACTGCCACTGTCCAAGCTTGCTCGGCCCCGGCAGATGAACCTCAGGATTAAAGGGTGGGCTCAGTTCAGCGCACGCTGTGTCTCACCTAAAAAATCCACTGCGCAGGCTCGAAGGGTTAATGACCTTTCCCAAATCTTCGCTCGCGAAGACTGGCCATTATTACTAGAACATCTATCAATTATCAAATATTGCTTGACATAAAAGTTCTTCTGCTCAAAAGATGTCCTCCTACCTCTGTTCAGTTAAAAAAAATACAAACAAACAAACCAAAAACTAAGGAACACTTTGTAATTTTAGTTCTTTCTGAAAAAATGGTATGTGAGCTTCACCACGTCAGTAACTGACTGTCCACCTCTTAGTGACAGTGATCACTGAGGAAAACTGCTCTGAAAAACAGAACTGCCATAGCTTCAATTGTGGCCAAAGGTAAGACTTTGGGCTCAGTACAGAGGTAACTGTGTCAAATTTAAAGTCTGTGGTATGCAGGAAGATGGACTAAATTAATATGATGAAGCTTTCTGGAAGTTATTCTGTGAAACTATTTCTAATATTTACATTAATTAGAAAACAGAAACAACACCATTTTAAAGATCATTATCAGAGAGTGCTAGACATAGGTGTGTTAAACAGAATCTGGAGTATAGTTGAGAAACCAGTAGAAATAAGTGAAAACCATATTTTTATTCATATTTTCAGTTCACATTTTTTTCCTGCAGTACTTTCTTCTTCTACAATGGGAATTCCATTGAGTAACAGAGTTTCACTGAAACATATTTATTCTGAAGGATTATTAGATTTCCAGGGCTCCACAGTTGTATGTCTCCACATGCCTTTGATGGTAATGAAATATTACTGCATTTACCATACCTAGGTAAGTGAGAATTATATAATGTAATTCTATCAAATAACACTGACATGCATAATATATACCACTTCTATTTTTAGATTAATTAAGGAATTTAACTCTCACTGATCTTTACATTTCTAAATGCTTTTGAAGGCCCAGGCAATAAAAAGCTGTCAGAATTCATTTGTGATCAAAAGTTCAAATTTTTCTCTCTGATTCACTTACATAAGAAAAGGAAAGTTTTAAAACATGACACAGAATGTCTCAGAACCCTAAATTAAACCTGCTTGCTAATAATATTGGGTTTTGATGCTTTTTCTCAGACATTAATTAAAATGCCACTGGTGTAATCCATGATGACATTTTATAAAATCATATACGCCAATTTTGGTCAAAGTCTTTTAAAGAAACTCTCAGGTTTTAATTTTCCTGCATCATCTGCAAAGATGATGCTGCCAGGAACAGATGTTCAAGATTTGAAAAGCTTCAAGTCACAAATATTTTTCCCAGAATATGAAGCACGTACAACGTAGTCATGCAAAATCTCTGTACAGATGATTATTACAGCACAAACACTACACTTTAAAAGTGTCACTGTATCATTTCACTGAACCTTGTGTCCTTCAGGTTCTTTTGATGACCTTCCAAAAAAATGTCAATAGACACTGCCTTAGAAAGGCACCCATTCTGTGGGATTTGATGTGTAGTAAACAGCACAGTTAAAAAAAATGTTCCCAGAAAAGAAGGTGAAAATTATTTGCTTTCTTCTGCTTCATGTGGAATTTACTATCTCCAGCACCTGTGGTGTGGCAAGGTCATTGGAGAGGCAAGGAAAGAGGTTTTGTTTTTCTTCTTAAAGTCTTGAGAACTATGAACAGGTTGGAAGATGAATGGTGCAAGGTTTAGTAACTTGATTAGAAACTCACTAAAGGAAGTGAAAAAACACTCACAATTCAGTTAGATTTCTGTTCTGTTACTGAGAAGAGTGAGATATTTTTAGGATACTATGGCAAGCAGCATGTTATAGGACACTATTTTTAGGTCAGTGGCATTTTTTAATATTTCAGTTACCTAAGGAATGTGCTAAGCCATTTATCTAGTTGCAAATAATTTTATTTTGATAATTTTTTATCAGGAACAAAAATATTAAATGTAGTGCAATATAGTCACTAGGCTTGTCTTATTGATACAGCCTGAAAGAACTTGCATGAACTCTGGTCTTCCAATTATCTTACTAAAAGGAACTCACATTAAGTTGGTGATCTCAAATTAGTATTCTCAAGCATTGTTGATAAAATCAGCCATAATATTCTGCAAGAAAAATACCTATTGGTCTTCCAGTTGTTAATCATTATTCATTATACCTTGCTTCCTAGATTACATCCTATTAATAATAACAACAATAACGTTTTTATGGATAGAAAGCATCTGAAAAGTATATGTATGCCAAAAATTTAACCTGAGAACTGTAATTCAGTCCTGGTGGAAGAGAACAGACTCTGTGACTACAATATAGAAAAAAGAACAATAGGTTGGTATTACATGCAATTGTTTGTGAAGTAACACAAATCCATCTTTTGTCAGCAAATCCACAAAGTTCACAGGATCGCAGAATGGTTGAGATTGGCAGGGACCTGTGGATGTCAATTTGCCCAACCCTCCTGCTCAAGCAGGGCCACCTAGAGCCAGTTGCCCAGGACCATGTCCAGATGGAGTATCTCCAGGGCTAGAGAATTCCCAGCCTCCCCAGGTGACCTGTGCAGGCACTCGGTCACCCTCACAGTAAGAAATTGTCTCCTGATGTTCAGAGGGAAGTGCCCACTGTCTCTGGTCCTGTCACTGGCATCATCGTAAAGAGCCTGGCTGTGCCTCTTTGCACCCTTCCTTCAGGTGTTTACATGTATTGATAAGATGCCCTTGAGCCTTCTCTTCTCCAGGCTGAACAGTCCCAACTCCCTCAACCTTTCCTCTAGGAGAGGTGCTCCAGTTCCTTAATCATTTTCATGGCCCTTTGCTAGATTCTCTCCAGCATGTCCATGTCTCTCTTGCACTGGGGAGCCCAGCACTGGACACAGTTCTCCATGTGTACCTCAGCAATGCCAAACACAGGGGAAGGATTGCCTCCCTCAACCTGCTGACAACACTCCTAATGCAGCTCAGGATACAACTGGTCTTCTTTGACAGAAGAGGACATTGCTGACTCATGTTCAATTTCATGGCAACAAAGACTCCCCAGTGCTTTTCTGCAAAGCTGCTTTCCAGGATCCAAGTGTTTGGATCCAATGACAACAAAGACATTAGACCATGCGGCACTCCGAACATGCATCTCTTGCTGTGTCCAAGCTACTCAAGTAGTTTTTAACCAAACCAAGGCAAAGCTGAGAACATTGACCCAGTTATTCCATAGTACTTCTCTTTCCTCATGTCTTACAGATACCTGAGAATCAGGTCCTCTGAGACGAAGCACACTCCAGACTCTCAGGCTAGGTAAAAAACTTAGGTGTAGCAAAATATTAAGGCAGGTTATATATAAAGTTAATAATGGAATAAAGGCAGTTCTCAATCACAGTACAAAGAGCTAATATTAATTTTGCTGATTTAGGTATGACTTGCTAGGCAGGCAGCAGAGTTGAATATATATCCAAAGACTCTCTGAAATATTTACATTTTCTAAGGCACTGATCATCCACAAAGAACTAGCAAGATGGATGAGTAATAAAAGTAGGGTATGGGATAGAAAGCTGATAGCACTTAAAATATGCAAACAACAAGTAAGTAGTAAACAAGACTGTTCATATACATTTGAAAATGACATTATCCAAAATGGCAAATGTCAAGGCCTCATTTTCAAATAAATTTATGAAAGCATAAATTCTCATATGAGTAAATTTTGAACATTAACAAAACATGGACCTTAACCAAATGAGTTCAATTTTCAGTATTCTTTAAGCTCTTGGTAAAACTGCACACTTGATGCTAGAGTGAAAGTTTGTGATTTAATGAGAGGCTCTCCTCAAAGGGACAAACAGACGTATGGGACTGGATAATGGAAGGAAATATAGAAGGTAAGAACCACAAATGGACAAAGCCAAAAATGAAAAATAACTTTTTAGTTAGAACTACTAGCTGCATAGTCTTAAAATTAAATCAGAGCACAAAGAGAAAGAACTGACCCCAAACAACAGCTGAAGCTATTTCAGCTAAATAGTTTCTTCCTTCAGAAGAAAATGCTGTAATTGATATATTCTGGTAGACTCACATGTAGCTCCATGTACCTCTTCTCTTACACAGCAAAGAAACTCCCTAAAGGCCAGAAGGGTAAGGCTAGAACACCAAAAGGTTTATTTTTTACTGTAACTATCCTTGGGCAGGGTTACCCTACTCTGAAAACTGAAAGTATGTGATGTAGTCCTAAAGGTCTTAAAAGCAGCCCAACCTTCCCAAGGCATAATAGCAGAAGAACACTTGATTAACCTCTCCCTCAACTTCCAGGACCCCATCACAGAATTCATTCTCATCTCTGGAACTCTACCTCCCTAAAACTTCCAGCTCTCTCTCTGCTCCAAGTAGTTTCAATTGAAATACTGAATTGCTACAACCTTCTTGCTCTATGACTACAACACTTTGTACAACTACTCAGTGGATCCTTTCCAACCAGGGAGAACGTGAAGGAGAAATGAATTAAACAGCTCTTGTTCCAAACATGAGACATGACAGGAGTGTCTCTATTTGCACAACAATGTAACCTTCATACATATGTGTGCCACACAGATTTTGAAAAACTGAATTGTTTTTATTGTTTCACAAGTGGAAAAAGAAAGTAGGTATGTTGCTTATTTTCATTATTTCAAAAAAAATTATCTTCTTACACATTTGCATAATACTGCATGTTTTGCAGAGTCTCTTTTAGCACATAAAAAGCTGGGTTTGTTTAAAATAAAGGAAATACAAACAGTTCTATTAATACTGATTTTCATAATGTTCCTTTAAAGGGATTATAAATACTAAGGTTTGGCTCTCTGATTATATTGTCCTTATGCAATGTTCCTTTTTTGGAAAATATGCCCCGATGGGAAGGGCTAGCCTGTATATCTTTATCAAGCCAGATGTTACCTGTAACTCAGAAATATTCCCAAAGTACTCACAACATTTAAGGATCTTCTTGTGATGCCTCCTCAGACTACTTTACATACCTTTGGCATGGTGACAACCAAATGACCAGTTGTTTGTGATCTTTTAGCAGAGCTGCTGTCTGGCTTCACTTCCTCAGGGAGGACAAACTGAAATGGCTATGAGAAAATACGGGATTGAAGTACATCATGCTAACTTTTTTTCTTTCTTTGATACGGACAGAACACATGTTAAAATATCACTCTCACATCCTTTGATTTTAAGGCCAGTATAGGTCTAAATCCTCTCACTTTATATAATCCTAATAAATTATTAGCATGCTAACCAGCTTTTACTTATAAGTATAGTCAGATGTATATTCCTGAATTGCTGCCATTCCTGAAGTGACATTTCTAAAGAAGGTTATAAAATGATGCTTGACTTACATTAGCAATTAAATGAGAAAGATTATCCAGTCTATTTTGGATGTAAAGCAATTCTGAAATTTTGTTTATTCAGTTGGTACAGTCAAAAATAGGGATTTTGGTTTACTGTGAAAGTACTTTGAATTTTTAAAAAAACTGATGACAAAATTAAAACCACTGAGAAGAGAGAAAACTGGAATGACATTTTAAATGCCCTTTCAGAAGAGTATACATCCATTGGTTTCTGTCAGCTATAAATTCCAGATTGTGAAATTGCTAAATTCTAGCCTAGGGCAACTGGGAAGCTCTCTTCTAAAGTGAATTATGGTACACTGTGTGGGGGGAATAAGAAGAGAGAAGGAGAGAAAGACAGTGAAATTTCTATTGCAGGCTTTGCAAGTCTTCTGGTTAGGATGTCCACAGTATATATGTGGTCCAAAATAAAGCAGGTATTTAAAGAACATTCTTTCTGCATAGATACAATTGGGAACTCATACGAATCAAATCCAAAGTCCACTGAACAACTATGGTAAACATTAACTCCTGGTTGGAAATGAATGTAGTAAGAAAACACCAACCTTTTCCTTCACCAGTACTCGTATGTAAGTTGGCTGCACGTCAACATCAAGCAGAGAAGTGTCCAAATATCTTCAGAATTAAATATAAATACATGAATCAATCTATAGTAGACTATATACCTCTTTTGTGATGATTTCACAGTTTATAAAGTACAAACTTAAATTTCAGTTATTAAGTTGTATTATTAGAATTTAAAGTCTTTGAAAGAAAAACACAATCTTCTTGTGAATGTCCATTAAAATAACGTCTAAATTCTGTGAAGTCCATCCCATTAGCTATTGTATAACTGCAAGAATTCAAAACCTTTGTGGAGAACAAAAAGGTTTTTCATCTATTACTGTAGTGCTTTACATTAATAAGAAAAGTAATCTATGTTCTATTTAAAATTGCAAAATTGTTTTCCTACTTTTCTTTCTGAAGGCTTTACTAGTAAATTTATAATAGGACTTCTCTTTTTTGCATAGAATTTGCTGGAAAATAATGAACAGAAATACTTTACGTTCCCAAAAAACACAACACTTTTAAATTTCAGTACTGTCAAACAAAATTTATGACCTGTAAAAACCCCACTTTAACATCTGCTCTTCATCATGTGACACCTGATGCGAGTCATGTGAATGTACAAGTATGTATTCCCCATTTCCCTTCTTTAATAACATTACTTCTCAGGTGAATTTTTCAGATTATTTAGTCTGCATTTCTTACAAGTGAGCACAGAACATTACAATATGCACTGCCATGGAGGTGGTGCAGTCACTATCCCTGGAGGTGTTCAAGAAATGACTGGACATGGCATTCAGTGCCATGGTTTAGTTGACAAGGTGATGATGGGTCAAAGGTTGGATTCTATGATCTTAGAGGTCTTTTTCAACCTAAATGATTCTGTGATTCTGTAATACATCAAACAATTTATTGCACCTGAACAGATTTTCTGAGGTTCCAAAAAGCCTGTATCTTATAATTCAGAAACATGGAGCAGGCCTCTTCTGAGGGAAATTAATGAGCTTTAAGGGAAGAACACCTGGCAAGAACAGTATTTCCGTGCTGTAAAACTAGTTCCAGCTTTATTCTAACAAGTTCCTATTATGGGTAGATAAACTTGTGGGTTTCCAGCCTCTTCCTGAAGAATGGAAAAGGTCATTGTACTGCTTAGAAGTATACATACTACCAAATAGTTATCAGTTCTCTTCATGATACTTTGCCTGGTTCAACCAAATTTATTCCAGGCAATGCCCTGGTATAGTTCATGAATTAGCCATGGACTCTTTCCAGTAAGCAAGGCAAGTAGGACAAGGCTACCCTGCTCTTTTTCAGGGAGGAGAAGAATTTAAGTATAAGGATGTGCATTGTACTGGAGCACTTCTAGGGCCAAAAAATGAGCAAAAAACCCACTCCCTACAACCCTGATCTGCAAATGAAGAACGGAAA
The DNA here is from genome assembly GCF_001604755.1 of Lepidothrix coronata. Lineage (NCBI taxonomy): Eukaryota > Metazoa > Chordata > Aves > Passeriformes > Pipridae > Lepidothrix > Lepidothrix coronata. The sequence continues at coordinate 4,227,154 of NW_016690247.1, read as the reverse complement.
AGATTTTATGTAAGTATAAAACGACAGGCATGGAGGAGACCTGCCTGTGGACTGCAGAAAACATCACTTCCCAAAAGGACACAGTCCTCATTCAGGAGTAACAGAATAGCCTGAAGGGTCTTTAGCTTATTTGGCTTCACTTCTGTGGCACAGGCTTCAAGATTTATTGCATCACCCCTTTGGTTTTTGTTTTCCTCTTGAAAAGGCCCCAGTACAGGGAGGAGTATAATTGAAACACCGTGTATTAGATCTTACGAATGGCAAAAATTAAGAGGAAAAAAAAGAAATCTGACCTGTAAACAGCAAGTTCCAAGATGAACTGGTTGTTTTCTTCATCATCTTTCAAAGAGAAATGAAGCCTAATAACAATGATAAGAAACACTTCCAGTATAAATACAACTGCAGTGAATAAGCAAACATTACAGCACACTTCAACTGCTAGCACTTTTGGATGAATACAAATACCATTTAGACAATATGTCATGTGATCATTTTAGAAACGGTTGCAACTTGCCTCATGAACAGAAAAAAATACTGGCATTTGAACCGAAGTAATTCTTACATTTATTTTCTGTTCTTCCCACTCAATCCACAAGAAAATGAAAAAAAACCCCACTGCTGAAGGTCAGTTAAAATTAAGCTCATTCTGTCAATGCAGAACGAGAGACATCTGCTGGTGAAACCTGCCTGCTCTGTTACATCTTCATAGAAAAAAATCAGATATAAAATGCATGAAAAGCACAGAACTTGGCAATTCTAACATTATGGTACGTTAAAAAAAATCAATTTTGTTCATAGCAATTAATTTGTCTAGATATCAGTCTGTGCATTTCCAAAGTAAAACATGATTTGCATAATATCCTCAGTTCTATAATCTTCACATTTGTTGAAAATGAGCCTGTAGATTGTATTATCTGCATGTTTGTGATCTGCTGGCTTAAAATTATAAACAAATCTTACCAGTTATAAATTGAAAACATCACCTATTGCTACAATCTAAGGAGATCTAGTCTAGACTTACAAGTTCTGCTCACATGCTCAGAAGTTTCCCATGTATTAAAGTAGAGAAAAAAACAGAATAAAATCACCTATGAGAATATTTTTATAAATTAGTTATTAGTATAAAATGAGAGGTGTTTGCTTGAAGTAATTTATCTGGACTATTTCATTGACATTAAAATACTTAGATACATTGGATTCACATAACGGAAAGATGCTCAAATGTTAACAGATAAAAGAGTAAATTTTTTCAGCATTAAAAATATTTGCCAGATATACTTTTTACTCTTTTCTCTCCTATATTCTGATACAGTCAATTTGCAAGAAAGTTTATGGAATAGTAGTTTATGTGTCTTTTTAATGGGAAAGTGCAATGAATACAAAACAGCTTCTTTCTCTTACTGCATTACTGGTTTTGAGAATTCACTAACACATAAAGGGTGAACAAGAGGACAGAACTGTAAAATTTTCTAGGAGGAAGCTTAATCAGAACTGAAGAAGAGAAATAGTCTGTCCTCAGTAGAATGCAGCCATTTCTCTTCCTAACCTTCCAAAAGAATGGCAGAGAAACCTGGACACTCTTATGGACATTAGACTTCCACACTGAAGCAAAAACTTTGGAGAATACCATCTGCTTACTCGTATCTCTCTCTTTATGCCTCTCCAGTTCACTGCCAGATTGTACTGAGGAGCTGTGATGTTCTTGCTGAAGCCATGAAAAAAAATGCTCATTGGTCTGGCTTTACGTGGGCACATCCACAGACTAAATTCTAATCCAGAAAATTTGGGTGACACAAACAGGTCTGCTACTAACAGTAAACCCTGTATTTTTTCTAAAAAGACAGCTAGGGCTTTAGTCTACATATCTCCGCTTTTTAAAGACATAATCAGCTTCTATTAGCACAAGATTTAAATTATTTTAGGCTTGTCTTCTCTGGACTAGAAATTTATATATATTTTTACTGAATATTGTGTACTACCTATAATGTAGGTTTTCAAATTCTTTTCATTTGCATGGATTTATAAATTTCCAAGATTTGGAAAGCAGGACAAGTGTTTTCACAGCTTTGGTTTTGCAGCTATTTAAGTCTTAAGATGGAAAAACTTCTTCAGAGCACAGCAGACAGGTAAGTGGCCACTTTCTGATGCCAGTCTCTTATAGGAGGCTCTTTAGGGAGCTGTTTATAAAGGAACATTTGTGCTCTCAGTCTCATCCTTTCCCTTAGAAATGAAGGTTTGGTTCAAGTGAAACTAATGACAACACGTGGCTGATATCCCTGGAAACTCATTCCAAAACACTCGAATACCCAGGTACAACAGAGGCTGATAGAACATCAGCCTCTGTTGCTATAGACTTCATTCAGTGTCAAAGGGCCTCATGCCACAGAAGCTGATAAGATATCCTTCCCAATTCTGCCAATTTTACATTTGTCATCAGAGGACAAAATGATTTCGTCCAGAAATATTACATGGATGTTTTTTCCACATTTAAAGCGGGTGCTCATACACATTTACCTTTAATAGTCAAACCAGTTAAACTTTTTCCACTATTAACAAGATGCTCCAAGAAAGAGCCTTACCATAGAAGGGTAAAGACTAAAATATATCTTTTACAGAAAAACAAGTTGTTTAATCATTTAAGACTAAGATGTTAAATTAAACCATCTTCAACACTTTACTCACTGAAAACTGATTCTTTTTCCAGCATCAGAGTACAAAGAAGACAGTTTTCCCAAAAGGAATATAATACTCCAACAAGAATTTCTCATCTCTCTTACTTTTGTATTGTCACACATGTTGAACTAGTTTCCCAAATCAGCTATAGAGAGATTAGACTGTTTAACCTCTTAACCTTACATACTTAGGCACATTCACATTCAGAACTTTTCCTTCTGCAGTGACCAATGTCCAAGGAGGCTTCTCACTCTTTTTTGATTCCCTTAACAAAACAGAAACAAAAACGGTTTATGGTTAACAGTTAAAATTTTGCTATTATTATGTTTAATAGCAAAAAAAGAGCATGGTAAGAAGTAAGAATTATCTGGTATTTGATGTTCAGGCTATAACTTATTTCAGGAACAAAACAGATTATATCACATTTCCAACTGCACATTAAAAACATTGGCTAAAGATGAGCAAATGCTTTGTAATATCACATCTTACATGGATAACAACTTCTTTTGCATGTCACAATATCCACTATCAAACAGTAATATATCAAATTATCTAGTATACCATAAGAAAACAGTGGATTGCTTAAACATCTGAAAATTCTAGTTATGAATGGTCAAACTAATCATGAAGTGTTGTTGCTGCTAACTGGTTTGATGTACGTTTAAGCAAGTCTAAAGAAGTTTTATTTATGCTCACTTAATTACTGCTACTGAACAAATGCTTGGCCTATCTCCAAACAGCATCAGTCTCTCAGTCACTCCTGCACTAGTAAAAAGAATTTTAATGGTCAAAAGATTACAAGCAGCACCAAATATGATACAGTAGGGCCCAAGTGCAGACATATACATTATTTGTTGATGTATTTATTACATTTTTTGCTGTGTTCTTCCTTGAAAAAATACAATACATATTCCTGATGTATTGATGATGTACTTATTAATATTCACTATCCATTTCCAGCTATCAGCAATCAAACTATGGCTGACTTTCAATTAGTGCAATAAATAAGCTACCTTAAATTTATCTGCCCAAACAAAGCAGATCACAGTAAAATCATTAAGACTTGTAGTACTGGTATTTTCCTGTTTAAATGTTTAGCAAGGAAAGGAAGAGTAAGGAATCTTATAACATGAAAAAGAAAAACCTTGCTTGCATGTAGGTAAAAATGTGGCTGTTAAAAATACAGCACTGCAATTGTCATGTTGTATTAATCTACTCTTCAGCTGGTCAATATAGTGGGTATGCTTACTTCAGCCAGCATATTAAAAAAAAATATTTCTCAAAAAAACTCAACAGTAATGCATTGGGTTTTTTTTGCTCCTGAACCAATTTCTTACTATGAGTCCAAGGTTAAGAGAATATTAAATGTAAATAACTAATGAGGGATATAAATTATACTTAAGATTTAGAGCCCCTTGGGGGGAAAAAACATAAAAATAGATTTGGTCTATAAATACAATGGATTTGAGGAAGAAATAAAACCACTCAAGTACAGCTACTAGAATGACTATATAAAACCAATTTCTGTTTAAGAAAGATTCACAGTTATCCATGTGTTAAATACTATTCTACAATATAAATCAGAGTTCTCATGTGGGATTTGTGGGCTAACAGTTTCTATACCTGAATTTCAACTCTTGACTTGAAACAAAAGTGAACGAACCACCACCCTGCTCAAAAGATATGTTCATGTCAATTTTATACAAAAATACACATCCTTTTATACTGAGTAACTTATATGAAAGTTGTATTTCAGCCCCTGTCTACCAGAGGATTTCAAGTTGTCAGGGCCACTTTTCTGTTCTAACCTTTCTCATGCTACCTAACACAAACATCAACACTAAACCAAAACGAACCCCAAAAGGATATTTAACTCCTTCAAATGCTCTCAAAATTTAGAAAAATCCCAAAAATAATTATTCTATCTTTAATATAACACTATTTGGACTCTCCTTGAATCCTTACAGGGAAGCATTTGGAACACATTTGCTTTTGAGTAGAGCAAGGCACTTCTAAACATAGCAAAATTCTAACTGGGTAGGATCTGGATTCACAGTAGTTCTTCCAGGAAAGAGTTAGACCTTGAATTAATAATAGCAACAAGTTATGCACACTTCCAGATTTCCTGGAGAGTTCCCTAGGACTGACTTTTTCAACACTTAGGCTTGATAAAACTTCCAAAAAGCATGCCCTTAAAAAGAAGAGCTAAAAAAATCTCTGGTACAAATTATGTTATATAAGTAAAGAAAAAAAAAAGACATTGCTTACAATGTTTGTGGAACTGATAAGCCAGTAGCTGTAAAATACTGTGGCTTTTTGCTAGTATCTGCACGAATTTTCCATGTTCAGCAAAAACAGTGACAACTTTAGAAGGTTTTAAAGGCTTGTCAGGGGCCAGACTTCTTCAGATTCACCATGCCAAGTAGCCCAGATAACATGAAGAATCCTATTACTTGTGACAAATATCTTTTCTAAAGTATGCAAAAAAAATCCTCAGTTACACAGAAAAAGTTCCTGAAATGCCACCTGTGCAAAAATTTTGTAGCATGACCTTATGGCATTTATATAATGCAATCTGCATGAATGCTTTTAGCAGAATATTAAATGTAGAACTACACAAAACAAATTAGTTAGCTGACAGAAAAGTGAAACTTCTAAACTCCATAAAATGGAGTTGAAAAGAGAAATTACATTTAAAAACCCTATTTGAGGAAAAATAAAGAGTACCATAAATGAGGTTCAGAAAATGAAACAAAGCAAAATGAACAATTTGAATATTTAATTTATATTTTTATAAGCCTATTTTCACAGGCAACAGGGATTTAAGCTGCCAGTTCTCTGTTATAATTAATGTCAGGCAATCACCCACCTGTCCTCTGTACCTTAGAAAATGTCTCTTTCTTCAATTCATAGAACATATTAAAACAGAAAAGCACCTTATATTGTCTTTAGCTCTCCGCTTTTCTTCAATGTATCTGTGAGTTTCTAATCTAGATTCTGGAGTATATGGTGTAGGCTCCTCCCAAAATCTTCTGTCTTCTTCATCATCTTCAACTGTTCTGCATGTTTCCTGCTCTCCATCTCCTTCTGCTTGATGGTTTTCTTTCTCCTGTAGGGAATCGGGGCTACACAAGAACACTGGAATATTATCCCAATGAAATGAAGGAAGAGTAACAGTTCTTGCTAATGAATAATTACAGTAATATTTTTTTCAACCCAGTAATAACAACTGTATAATTCCTACCAAGAACAATATCTTATATATTGGGGTAACATCCTCTGCTCTGCTTTTTCTGTTAATCAACAAAACACTAAGAAAGTGATAGTATGGCTATGACTAATCCTCTGAAAACCCCGATACATAGTTCAACAGATTCAATTTCAGAAGCAGAATTTTCATATACCCTCACAACTTTCAGGTGAGAGAAAACTTTCAGTCCATGTGATGTTTAAGTATTCCCAATATCAGGCAGCAGCAAATTAGAAACTTATAAGGTAGCAATAAGCATCTACTCAAGTGCCATCTTAACATTGAGTAATTTTTTTCTTCTAGCTCTAAGCCTCTCTAATTCTCTACCAACAGAGGGAGAAAACTAAATTTATGATAGAGCTGTGATCTATGAGGACAAAGTTCTGCAGGCAGCTCCATGGAACTTAGTCTCTATTAGATTAAAAATAAGATGGATGGCAACTGCAGTGTAAGATGACCCCAGATAAAAATCCTGCTGCTGTCTAGGGACTATCAGTGATATGAAGTGGAAGAAGTATGAAAATCAACACTGCAAAGCCTTTTACATCTCCAAAGACCTGCTACATTCCATTTCAGTCTTCAGATCTAATAATGCTAAAGCAAAAGCAGTTATAGGTGAACAGACACTTTCTCTGGAACCTCTGCATTACCTTAAATAACAATTTCCAGCTGTTCTCCTGAAAGAAGCAATCAATTACACTATTTTGGCATCCAGACAACTTAGCTTGGAGTTTTGGGACAAAAATTCTATTGCACTGTCTGCAGGCCAATAACAAACTGTGTTTGTAATTAGTTATATTTTTCATTAGAGATAACATGCAAAAGGAGAAATAATTCTGCTTGAATCAACAATAAAGATGAACAAAAATATTTATGTGAAATAATATAAACTCTTCAATGAGGAAAACCAAACTTCTTAATAAAGAAAGAGAAGAATGATATTTATTCACATACTATTGTTGCTTACTGTTACCTGTCAAATCCAAGCTTAGATTTCATTTGTTTTTGTTTCTTGTCCTTTCTTTCTTGCATCCTTCTTTGAGCCTCTTCCTTTTCTCTGGCCCTTTTGAGAAGGTAAACTTGTTCTTGTTCTCTGATTTTCTGTTTCACTTCTGGATAGTTTTGAAGTGCTTTAATCCTCTCTGAACGTTCTATTTCTTTACTATCCAAATACTTCCCAAAGCGGAAAAAAAATCAATATATATATGTGAGAAATTATAAGCATATTCAAATCAATAAATCTATTAAACTGTAGGTTAATTTTGAAAATTTTGTATACAATTAGAAATGTACCTTTCAAACCTTCATAGAACTATGTTATAATCTATTAAAAAGAATTATCAATAACTGTCTATTCAGATGTGAAAATGGTTTGTGGTAGTTTTGGCCATTGCACAGAACCTCAGTCTCAAAGTAGCTATTTACAGCCAATGCAACATAGCACATTTTTACACCAACTTGTGCCTTTCTACTGCCTTGCATTGCAGGTTTAGAACATACTGTTGGTATGGTACCAACAACCTGGTAACTTTCTGCAACCATGATAATAATTTAAAATCCACTGCGTATATAAAACAAATGAGAAAAAAAAAAAGCCAGAACAAACATTTATTTCTTCAAAACTTTAGGGATCTCAAATAAGAAAGACAGAAAAGTTCACAAATGCATGTGGTTCCATCCAAACAGAACCAATTATTAGAATTAATTTACTGCAGTCACTTATTCATCAGAATATCATTTAATTTCCTGTGGACAGTAAAATAATGCTACTGGTTTTCCCAGAACAGGTATTTATTTTATTTAGGATAAGTAGGTTCAGTCAACAGTGCTCTTTTTTTATTTGGATTTAATTTTTTAAATCTTACTTTTAATTGATGAAGTGTTGCCACTACAAATGGTCTATAGCCTTCAAATTCAGTGCATGGGTTACCCGCTAGAAACAGTTCCTTCAGATGTATGTTATGTTTTAGGGATTCAATACTGGAGAGTTCACCAATGAAATTTGCTGTCAGGTCAAGTTTCTTCAGTTCTTCACAGCCTAAATTTTGGAAAAATCTTAATTCAGTTTGTCCATAACACAAATGTACACATGACATACAAAGACACACACATGCACACATCTGGATATAAAACTGTCTCCATTTGTGTTCTGTAAACTATTTTTATTCTATCAGAATACATCTTTTCTGAGACTCTGAGTGAAAAGAGTGACTCACAATATTTAAAGGAAGGAAACAAACTCAATAAAATAAAAAAATACCAAAACATTATTGGTTTTATCAGTATCAAAACTTTGTGATCATTTATAAATGAGATATTAAATGTTTCATTTCTAGAAAAGCTGGACTTCACTTTTAACAGTCTGATTGCCTTGATACCCCTCCTCAACTGAGTCTTAACCATGTTGGTAAAACAGTGTCTAGGTGCTTCAAGACAGCAGGATCAATTACGGGTTTCATTTTTGTATATGGTTAATCTTTGCTAATATTATTAAAGTGAAAAGTCAAGGTTTTCTAAAAATTCACTCCCAGTTAAGAAGAGGTCTTCCATAGGTTTCACTCTATGGACTCAGCTATCATTTTAAACATTTTATCACTGGTTAAATTGCAAATACTGGTGAGAAAATGTTAACTAAAACAATCATAAACAGAAACTCTAAATTAGATAGCAAAATGCTCTGGAAAATCTCGATCCAAAATTTATCAGCCTCTCCTTTTATCATAATCTGTCCATGAAACCTGGACTCTAAGAGTAAAAACGTTGAGGTAAGAGCAAGCTCAGCTTTGATGCTCATCACTGTAATCACTTCTTTTCCTTTGCTGGTCTATTTGGTAAGTTTTATTCACAGTGGAGTTGAAGGAAAGTAACAATGCAAAACAATTTATCAGGGGATTATAACCCAAATTTATGCAAGGGTCATTCCCAAAGCTTCTAACTTCTAAGTAAATAACAAATCACAGTAAAAAATAATGCAGCCTGATAGATGAATTTAAAATTTAGTGGCATGAAAACAAATGCAAGTTTCTCAATAAATTGCCAAATATATGATGTACTACCTATTTCTTCAACTTTTACAAATTTGTGTTTAGACTATTTGCTTATTGTTTATTTAAGCCATCCTCTTGAATCAGCTCGCAGACTTCAAAACACAAACAAAATAAACCAACCACAAAATGAACGAAACCAAACCAAACCAACCAATCAACCAAAAAAAAACCAAAAAACAACCAACCAACCAAAAAAAAAACCAGCTTTTTTTTCTTTTACTGTTCCTTTTTCAAGGCAGATATCTTAAAGAGTTAGCAACTGGTCTAATCAGAATCAAGAAACAAAACAATCAAGTCATAAATTATTCAACTAATATGGAATGTGTTTATGGGTGGCTCTAAGTGTTAGATTATAGTCTTGGAAAATGCCATATCTTTGCACATGAAATGTGCAAAAGTGATAGGATAAAGGATTAAACACAGATAAAACAGGCAGGATTTCATGCAATGAGAGAGAAAAAAAATAATATGAAAACCTCTTTAAAAATACCCCACACCCTCAATGCAACCTGTGCTCACAGCAGAACCTTCCTTGTGTGGCATTTGACTGCTGAACTGAAGATGATTGTTGAAACATTACAAAGAGACATTTTAAAAAGTTCAGTGTTTAATTTTAAGAAAGTTCAATGAGAAAACTTCAGCACTAGGAAGCCCTTGGCTACAAAGCAGCATTTATTGAAACCCTGCATACAAAACCACTCAGTATCAAGAAAATACCTTCACTGGTGAATCTGCTTAATGGCTTCTACCCTCTTTCACACTAAGTCACAGTTTAAGTGTTCTAATATGAAAAGGCTAAATGGTTTGTTTAAAAACTGACCTTCCAGATTTTCAATTCTTTCAATGTTGTTCAAAGCTACATTTAAATATTCCAGCTTCTTTAGTTTGCTCACATTTTCTGTAACACAACACAGATACATTATTTCAGTTCTCTGCACTGGAAAGGGCATTACCATTTTACCTGTTCACTTTACTTCAAAGAAAAAATAATGCAGAAAACAGGAAGGACAAATCAGAACACACATCACATTACCGGGCATCAATATTTTAATATTAATTAAAGGACAAAACAAAAAAGTTCTCTGAAAACACAAATTAAAATAAAAAAGTAAAAAGAAATAAGGAATCTTATACGCACATTTTTAGCACAAATCCATAAGACACATATCTAATGCAAGAGGACTGGCCAAAAAGCATGGTGAGAGCATGACAAATGCAAAAAGCACCTGTTGTGAAACTCAGAAAGGATTAGACCATACTTGGACAAGCTTTATAAAATTAAAGTTTTACACTTACTTATATAGAAAATATTGGCTTTTTTAGTTTATCTGTAAATTTTTGACATCTTTAATCTACAGGTTTAGTACAAGAAACTTCCTCTTCCCCTTTTCTAAAAATTTTACACATAAGGATTTCTGTGAGTTCAGTATGAACAAAACAAAGACACACACACATACCCTGATCTTGGAGTCTAACCTGTATTATTTTCACCATGACCTATTGGAATTAGCAGGTTCACAGCGAGTGGGGAACATTTCCTCTTTGGAGGAAAAGGGGTAAAGAGGGTAGCAACAATCTTCATCGCTTCCAAAAATGTCTGAAAAATGCAAAGACCACTTGAGATAGATGACCCACAGGTCAGAGACTTAAATCTGAGACAAGATACAGTGGGTAACTTGTGTCATAGTTACCAATTTCTTCCCAATCACCACGTTTCAAAGATCTGACTGGAAAACCTGTCCAAAGAAGTCATCAAGTTTATCTCAAATTCTAACTCACAAGCTGCATTGAATAACTGCTGTACAAACTGTGCCTGCTGGGGCAAACAAAGTAATTCAAGCAGAGGGAGCTTCACCTGACAACCACAGATCATGTCTCCAGCTGAGTTAGTTGTTCAGGCTCTTCTACGATGATTACAGAGAACTAGGCTGTTCAAGGTGCAGTTCGTCTTACCTTAAATTGGCTGTCTAAAACTAGTGAATCAAATCATTCACAAAAATATGCCTTTTCTTCATGACTGGTTATAAAGGGAAGATACTGTAATTTGTAGACAAAGATGTCTACAAATTTGGTGACATGAATCCTACCACTTAGTACTAAGACCTTGGAGAGGTATTTTCTTCATAATTCACAAAAAAATGATGAAATTAATTTCTCAGCAAGAACTTGTGCAGCTTAGGTTGGATGTTTTTCTTACAGTATTTCTGTAATGGCAGTGCCTGTACACACGAAGACATGAGAGAGCTGAGTGTTGAAGCCAGTGATATCTTGGGGTTTTTTTCCATTTATAGAAGAGAATCAGGACGCATCCATACAGTGGGTGCCTGACAACCTTGCTCAGTAGGCAAGTCTGATCTTGAGGCCTGCAGAAAGGTTTTGTTTAAGAAGAGAAAGGACACATCCCGACAGAGTCAATATAAACCATTCCAGGATGATATTCAGAAGCATGCTTGGAAGTGCTGTGCCCTCTGCAAGGACATGTTGGTATCCACTGGAAGAATTACTTCTCAAATTCAATACTTTGCCACATAACCCCTGTTGGCAATGCTTTTGGTCACCCACTAAAGTGCAGGGATGGTGTGTCTTCGTGTGTGTTTGTTTTGGATTTTTATCCCATTAGTTACTAAGGCATTATCTTGGAAAGCCATTACATTATACAAGAATATATGATTCACTAAGTTGCACACTTTCCCAACTCCTACAGTTAGATTATGCCAAGATAAAAACTGCATGCCTCAAAAATGAAATTGCTGAGAAAACTTTGTGTCCAAAAAGCAACAATCTGAATATGATATCCTGTACTAACCTAAAGGAGGCCTGAGTGTTGACAGAAAATCCACAAGATGAAAACTTGTTAAGGACACAGTAACAGAGAGAAAACCAACTTCAGTTTCAGTCCCATTTTTGATGGGGCAAAGCATCATAAAGTAGTTTCAAAAAACTTATTCTCTCTGGGAGAAGATTCCTTCTCTCTAAGAAATGAAGATGGTAGCAGTACAGTTTCATGATGAGCCACTCCAGAGAACTTAACAGACTTGCCTACAAGTTCTGAGCACAGAATTTCATCTTAAAACTTCAGTATTTAATTTCTTCCTCTTAAGGAACTTTAAAGAGATATGCTAATATAATTCCTGAACAATTCCAACTTTTCAGTACTCATCTATGCACTATCTGTAGAGTCTAAGCTTTTCTAACCATAGGCTTGATGTTGCATCTTTCAATAGAATGTCAATGAAACACATGAACCAATGCCAAAAAATGCAGACCATATGAAGTCATATCCTCTCCTGTGGTGCAGGAAGACCACTGAGACTGTGTTGTAAAAAGTTTGGTTTATGCATAAAAGTATTTTATTCTAATGAAAATTATTTCAATGTCAACAAAAAAATACCATTTGCATAAACACTTCATTTAAAAATGAGCCTGAAGAGAGCTAATCCTATGACACCATAGTACATGGCTAAACCCTTTGTTTGCCACAAATACGGGATATTTAATAATATCTTGACTTTTGAGATTTTAATCAGTGAAAGGTGTTCCACACTCATATTCTAGTGAGTATCTGTATCCCAGTAGTATCTTTTCCATTTAAAATTTCTCTTGCAAATTTCTGAGCTTCTTAGAAACTTAATAAAGAAATCAGGAAAGGAACTCTTGTAGGAGCACATCCACAAGGAACCTCTCTGTAGTTACTCACTGTACATTCCCTTAAAGTACTTTTTTTTTAATCTGATTTCAAAATTATGCATGTAAATCCATTTTAAAATAAACATATCCAGAAAACACTTACCAATTTTTGGAATGAGATTATTCTGAAGATAGAGAATTTTTAAATCTCGACACCATTTGTCAAGATACTCTAGTTTTTCTATTTCCTGCTGATGTAAAGAGATTTCTTCCAGTGAAAAAATTTCACAGTTGTTATGTTCTGCACGTCTTCTAACAAGATCTTCAGTGACTGAAAGAAACATTAGATGTCATATTTCCCCTTAGTCCTTTTCTGCCATCTGACTTATAAACAACTTATAAATTCATTACAATACTTTTTTCCACCACACCAAATAGCCCAGTGGGAATGCCAACAAAAATAAAATCTGCAGGAAAAGATATTGAGTACCAAGTAACCTCGAGCCACTCTACCACAGTAAACACCTTTTGTGAAACACATTCACGTCGCCTGTAACATTTGGAAAAATCCATATGAAAACTGCTGAGTGTTCCATAAGAGTGAGATACAACCCTTGCAGAAATTAATCCAGCAGCCATTATTTTCTGCATAGCTTGGGTTGCAGACTGATTCATATAGACAAGAAATGGAGTGTTTTATGCTGTTTTATTTCCAGATGCCAGATGTTCACATCACAGAGAGCAGTGGGGGGGTGGGAGGGAAGGAAACTAACTACAGTGTGTCATCATATTCTTCAGTACAGTGTGCACAGAAATAAGCAGGATAAATGTTGAAAGTAGGCAGATATTTTTTATGGCAAAGCCATAACTAACTAATGCTTATAAATGTTTGTTAGAATGAAATGTGCACCCGGACATTTCTTAGGCACCATCAGCTCATTAGCAGCCAGCAAAGGAATTTCAGTGGCTGAAAAACACCAGAGACCTGGGTTCAGAGTTATCCTGTAGTAATATTTAATGCCAGGCAATCTTTCAAACAGTGGAAAGGCTCTGGATAATGAAGGTAAAGAAATTCTGTGAGAACCAATGCTCACTCTTGAGCTAGATGTTAGTACTTTGTTTCCAGCCCGCTGCACCAAAAAACGCTGGCATTTTCTTCTCCTTGACAAGGAGTGAAGCACTGATGAAAAAACTAGTGGTTTATTAAATTAGCATAGGTATTTTCAGGATTGCTAATGCCAAAAGACCCACAAAAAAACCACAAAAAACCCTGAAAACAAACTCCCTCCCTTCCCCCCCCAAAAAAAATTAATCCTTTAAAAAAGACTCTGAAGAAAAATAAGTAAAAATTACAGAGAGATCTGTGAAAACAAACTGTTCCTATCATGCATTAATTAAAAGTATTCTTTCACTTCTTTATCTCAGGAAGGGTTTGTGACATTATCCAGTTGTATAGTGGTCCTGGAATGGCTGCACACTTTCACACAGACAGGTCTGCTCCAGGTTGGGAAAACTATGTACCAATACAGCCCAAACTCACATGTGTCTGTGCCTCTCCTGTATCTACAGTCTTTGGAAAAAGGGGTGAAACTGGTTTTGTGTATATTATATGATTTAGAGATGACGAGGGTTAAATCTCTCTTCTGCTCAACAGATTTTCATCTGGCATGATTTACAGAATTAAACGTGGTGATACCGATATTGATGGAAGGGGGGAACCTGTCTGCACATAAATCATATTGGGAAAGGTAAGTGTCTTTGTATTTTTTAACCATCTTGGGCAGGTTTGCTGCATCTGAACAACCATCTTCTCTTTAACAGACCATTGATCGAACTTGATTAGAGTAACAGAGAAAAGAGAAAAAAAAAGGCAAATAACCATGACTAAATACTTTAGTCTTCAGAGAAATTATGAAAACACTGGCATTTCTAATAAGTTACTCAGTAAATCTGCTGCAAATTAAAAGGAAAAAAAAAAAGGCCTTCTTACTACTGTATTTGGAGCAGATTTTTCAGTGCCACTATTTCCAAGTAATTTTGAGCAAGAAAACAATATTCCTTAATCTGCATACATACACACTATGGCAATACTATGCTCTAAACCTTTTATACAAAGTCATACAAAGTGTTCCTGGCAGTTTAATTACAGCCAGATTTCCCTTTTCTGATGAAAATTAAAATTACTGTTGCAGCAATTATGCAAAAATGTCCACTTCCATTACCAGATGGTTTGCAAAGCAGAGACAATCATTCACATAGAAGCTACTGTGGAGCTTTAGGGACCTATTTTGGGGTCCTGCTGCAGGCAACTGAGTGAATATTTGGCAATTGGTATATGATCTAGTTCATTTAAGAGGAATGAGGGAAACAAGCTTGTAAGAAAAAACAAATTTTAAATAAAATTTAAAACAACAGCATTTTCAGGACATTGACAAAACACACTGAATTCACTGAGAAGTTCATTAAACAGATTTTCTGATGTTGTGTGCAGTAACAGGAGACTGGCCCAGTGACCTGGGAGGTAACAGCTACTCCCAGGTTCCCACGAACACAGGAGGAAATAAGGGATGGCATCACTCAACTGGAGACAACAGACCTTGAATATCTAACTTCCAAAAATTGCATGTTTTACTCAAAAAAGGAAGCAGATACGAAGGATAATATTTAAAAAATTGGAAGAATAAGCAGGTGGACAGCTGCAGGTGTATCTCGAAACAGTAGGGGCAGCTGCATTTCAGAAAGGTGAAGTATGCAATCATTATTTTAGGACTCAAATTCATGCTGTGCTGTTCGGGAGACAAAGCCATTCTCCTTCAGGCAGTGCCTGCTCAGGGAAGGCATCTGACAGCTTCATGCAGGGAGAAGGAGTTCCTTTCAAAGCATCATTTTAGCCCCGCACGGGACTGGCAGTACAGTGATGATATACAATCAAAATAGATTATAGGAAAAATCACAGAGGAAGGGAACTCCTCAGTAGCTTTTTTTATGAGTGGTAGGTGTGAGCACTCAATCTTCTAAATCATACTGCTATACCTGTAACAGATGATGTACCCATAACAGATAATCAATTCATAAGCAACAGTAGGGAGTATTTTAACCCCATTTGGGTTTTTTTCACATCTGACAGCCGCCGGCTCAGACACGACCCATCCTGTCCAGCATCTCCTCATGCAGGGGCTGCCATACACACAGAGGGCTCCCCAGCTGGGCCGCCTGCGAGGCCTCTCGGGGGCTGTTTCAGGAGACAAGAGCACCCCTGTGCTGTATGTGGTGGGTTGTTATTGCCAGGGAGGAGGGAAACCTGATAATCGAGCCAAGCTGAGGAGAGCAAGGGAGGCAGGAGAAGAGGGGGCAGCCAGGGGAGTGTGGGAATGGCAGGGAAGGGGAAACGAATCATGGAATCGTTCAGGTTGGAAAAGACCTTTGACATCATCGAGACCAACCCAGTACTACTAAATCCACCACTAAACCATGCCCCTAAGTGTCATATCTGTGCCTTTTAAATACCTCCAGGGATGGTGATTCCACCACTTCCCTGGGGAGTCAGTGCCCTTTCAGTGAAGAAATTTTCCCTAATATCTAATCTAAACCCTGGCATAACTTGAGGCCATGTCCTCTCGTCCTGTCACTTGTTACTGGGAGAAGAGTCCGACCCCCACCTCACTACAACCTCCTTGCAGGGAATTACAGAGAGCGACAAGGTCTGCCCTGAGCCTCCTCTTCTCCAGGCTGAGCCCCCCCGGCTCCCTCAGCCGCTCCTCATCAGAGTTGTGCCCTTCTGTGGACACGAAGGAGGTGTCCAGGGCGCGGGGCAGGTCCTGGGGATGAGGGAAGGAGCCGGGGAGGGGAGGGACGCGGCTCTTTGACACTCACTCCGCACCATGGCCGCCCCTCCGCCGCCATTACCGGACGCCGCAGCGCTGCCCCGGCAACGGGCCCGGGCGGGCGGTGCTGAGGGAGGTGCTGAAGCTTTTGTACAAACATACGAGAGTTTCAGCGCTGCTCCTGCCCCCGTTATTCGTCTGGGAAGACTCAACAGAGGTGCCTTTTCCGCAGGCATAAATCTCACGTCTGTCCTTTCTATGACACTTTTGTCCTCCTCCTGCGTGTTCGTCAGCCAGTTTGCCTCACGCATTTGGGGCTGAAAGCATGTTTATGGAAGCTGCCTGTTCCCGTGATTCATAGAATTTTAGAATCATAGAGCCGTTCAGGTTGGAAAATACCTCTAAGATCACCAAATCCACCTGTTAACCAAGCACTGCCAAGTCACCACTAAACCATGTCCCCAAGTGCCACATCTACACGTCCTTCACACCCCTCTAGGGATGGTGACATGGTGACTCCACCACTTCCTTGGGCAGCCTATTCCAATTCCTGATCACAGCTGTCATCAGATCAAAGTGGAAACAGCAAGGAAGTCACTCTGTAGTTCCTACCTCTTTGCTAACACAGGTCTTCATTAACCTAAAGGTCTAATCAAACCTAAAGGTCATCTTCTACTAACAGGAAAGTCACATGTAAGTTTAAATAAGGCTGTAAGATTTCTAAAAATTATCAAATTCATTTATTAAGTCATTTGCCTCTGATGTAAATGCAGCTCTCCACAGCCACTCTGCAACTTTCTTGCTGTATTGCGGATTAGAGAATGGAGGATGAAGGTGTTATTGAGTTCAGGCTACTGAGTTTTGTGGAGATAATGAGATACAAAGGAGCAGAAGTAGTTTATGCACTTTATTATAACTGCATAGTATTTGTCCAGGCCTGTCTGACTGGCTGAGTATCAAATCTATGCCGAGGACAGGGATGTTTACACAGCTGGACGGAGTCACCACTGTGTCCCAAGGCCCCTCCACAGAGCCACAGAGATTAAAGGAGGGCCACTGGTTCCACTACCTGCTGGTTCATATCAAATTGCAGGCCTCTTCAAATAAGGACTTTTATAGCTACTCCTTTTGCTAGTACTATCAATTCTTTACTTGGGAGCAGGGATCACAATCAAAGTAATCAATTTCAATAAGTAGAAGAAGAAAAAAAATCTTGTTCTTGCTGTGTACAGTATTTTAAATGCTACATTGTATTACATGGAAGTAACTATGTTATTTTGTTATGCTAAAAACAAGGGGGGAGGGTGTTCATCCCTTTTGCTGAGATTCTGTATGATAGTTCTGAGGAAAGAAATATACAATCTGCAGTTAAATAAATTGCCAAATAGTAAGGTGTGGTGGGTTGGCCTTGTCTGGATGCCAGGTGCCCACTACCTGTTGTCTCACTTCCCAGCCTCAACAGGAGAGGGGGAGAAGCTCATGGATTGAAATAAGGACAGGAACATGACAAAACAATTACCATCATGGGCAAAACAGGTTCAACTTGGGGAAATTAATTTAATTTACTGACAATTAAACAGAGTAGGATAGTGAGAAATAATAACTCTAAACGCACCCTCTTTTATTCCTCCCTTCTTCCCAGATCAACTTCACTCCAAACCCTTTTACCTTTATATCCTGAGTGAAGCCATGGTTTGTTTTAATCAGTATATGTGTAGGTCCTGTTTGCCAAATCTACTTAAGCTACAGGACTACTTGTTTGAGCAGGTAACTTCTCACTTGTGAGAAGTTTTTTAGCACAAAAGAAGTATTCTCTGTACACCAGTGACTGAAAAGCTCTCAGAATGTGTTTGTTTTTCTCTTGCGAAGAACAGTTTTGTTTATGACTCAGGGTTAAATTATTCAGGAAGACAGAAAGCACAACTTTGGAGCATGTGTTTGCAACACACTGGTCCTAACCTGGTGGCCTGGCACACATAGGGCAAAGCAAGATGCTGAATTAGGGGTTTTTTTGTGTTCACTATTTTCACACAGTTATTTTTCACTCAAATTATGTACTAAGAGCTTCAAGTGACACAAGCCTGAAATATTAGCATGAAGCAATGTACATGCCAGAGATAATGTAATGACCCACATTTCAAACAGAAGAATGGAGTAGAGAAGGAAGAAAAAGGGTCGCATCTGGCATGCCTTTCCTGAAGAAATTCACTTTACTGCTTTAATACATTACAACTTTATTTGTCAAACGCACAAAACAATGCAATATAAAATGTTTCTATGTCATGAGAAAATAATCTTTATAGCATTATTATTACAGTGTATCAGAATTATTTTGAACATGTGTTGGTTCCATCAGTATATACTCAGGTAAGGTGCTACAACCCCAGCAAATTGATATCCATGGCTGAATCTTAGCTGTTGAAATGCTGCAGCTCGGAGTCTCAGCCGGTGTAAATCAGCTGATTGATACCCACTCAGAATCTGAACCTATATATTTCTATTTATTTCCTATTAAATTACTGATTTTTAAAATATTACTTTTTATTTTATTTTTCTATGGTGATAAGTAACTTATCACCATAGGATAACAAACCAAGGCTTTATGTTTGCACAAAAGTACCAATAAATCCTTCCCCAAAGAGCACACAATCTACAGGGCAGGACATAAGCTCACAAATAAGAAATTCACTGAAGTATGCGAAGTTCCTATTGATAATAATCTGCATTACTGACAACACCCTCAAATACAGGAATGAATGAGAACAGGAACAACTGTACTGATATGGAAATGCCAGAGATAGGGGAGAAAAGCATCATGAGAAACCATTAAAAAACCCTCCTGAATATAAAATGAAGTAACACTTTTGCTCAGTGTATATTAAAATGTACAAAGAGGTTTAAAAAACAGTGCAGCCGATTCACAAAAACATACATCAAAGAGCAGACTCTGCAGAACTGGACTAAATGGTAATAATCTGTATTCTGTACCAGTGTAGTTTATTCCATATCACTTAAATAAAAGATGTTATCCTTGTATGGGTTGGCTTCTATGACTAATGCTTTCAGGATAACTACAAACCAGACCTGCTCACAGACTAAGAACATTATAAGGTAAGAGATGCCATCAATATTATCATCTCCAACATGAACATTCTCGCTATAAAGCACTACATGATATATGCTCAGGAATGACCCTGAAATTCAGCTGAACACAGCAAGAAATAAGAAAGTGTAAGACAAGGTGTAATGACAAAAATAAATTTTAAAAAAGTAATAAATGGTTTGAGATAATATACAGGGAGTTATAAATCTATACCTTGAAATTTCTATTTGATTCTCTTTTTCTAAATAACATGCTATGTTAAAGTGGAGTAAGAGTTTAATCACTGGGGACAAAATCATGAAATTCTCGTTGTTTTCTCTGTTTGTGGATGTGTCAGTTAATCAATAAGTGGTTTTACTTTGCTAGAATTATGTTTCAGAATTATCAGTTAGTCAACAGAACCCGCAAATACCAATTGCCTCTGAAAGTCTGAATTTAAATACTGAGGCTGCAAAATGTTGTTTTCACTTTTTCATCAGGCAGACCCTGGGTTCAATTTTTCATCCAACAGGAATGAATGTATAATTGTGCCTGTTTTCAGAGAAAACAGATGAGGCCTGTGTTTATGTCCATTGGAATATATGGAAGGGAACTCTCACAGCCAACCAATTTGGTGACTGAACAGAACTTTGTTAATTCAACGTTAATGAATATCATGGAGAGCAGGTCTTAAGAGATCCTGAGCATTTTATTTTTAGCTCTTGAGCTCCAGTTGGGAAATTGCTCTTGAAGTTCCTTCTCTCCAGATCAAAACCATTCTAATTTACAGTTTGTATTTATTAATAGATAGATTATAGCAATTCATTTTAGACCAATTTTTTTTTAGTCTGAATCAGCTTTTTCTTCACGAGTTTACAGGGAATTAACTAGTTTACAGTGACTCTGTTTTTCTAGTTTTCACATAATTGCTTTGATGACTGCAGAGTAATTGCAGTCTTAGACTTTTCTCTCAATATGGGATTTGATTTTCCAGATTATTATTCCAGGAGATTATTTGAACACTAAAGATCTTTATAATTCTTTAGTTCTAAAAGTGCATTTCATAATGGACCTTTTATAAGTAATCATAAAACAGGTAACAAAATATTTATACATTTTACACAATGATATTTACTCTCAGTTGTCTCTATAGTTTAAATAAGGAAGAGGAATTGTTTAATACTGACAAAATTCTTCACCTGCATTAACTACGAGTAAATATGAGGATGAGTCTTATAAATACTGTTTTAGTTACATAATACATCAGTTTTATGAAGAACATTGTCACCATTTATTCCTGGTGTTGTTATATCAAATGGTCTGTATTCATGCAGTCAATTGAATGGACTAGAATACAGTGAATGACTATGAAAATTGGTAATTTGGGTGAAATTTCACTCTTTAAGCTCTTAATGCTGAGTTATTGATGCTTATCTTCAAAATATAACCAGCATACATTTATCCTTTGGAAGAGAAATGTACATTTTAACTTCAAGTACTCTTTTCCTCATTGCATCATTTGTTTGGATTTTTGCTGCTAGAAATACAGTTATAATCTCCCTGAGTTTGGCTTAGACACAGTGTCTGACAGACAGTGGTGTTTTAGTTATGTAGGTTTTTTCTTCCTCCAGAACCTGTCGCTTGTGCAGTTTTGCTGCAGAGTTTTTGAATCCCTGTCATTCTGCCTCCCAGCCTGACTGTACCTCATGGGCAGACCCAACCCTTCCACAGGCAGCGTTTCAAGTCAGTGCTAGCACTGCTTTTAGCACACCAGGGGACAAGGAGACCAGAAGCAACAGGAGTTACAGAATGATTTGGTGGGCAACAGCATCTTCATGCATTATCATCGCTTTATTGCACAGGCAGACGAAATCCATGCTGTTCTAGATAAACTGGCACACAGGGACGTATTTTAAGAAACAGATTATTAGGAGTCACAAGATAACAGGTTTTGGCTCTATTTGTAGTTTAGTCTGTAGCAAAGATACAAGCCGAAAAACGGGGCTCAGTGTTTCCAAAGTAAATACCGACAGGTCTCGCATTTTGGTACATGATTCCAGGTAACGCAGATTCATCATTGCTTTACCACATTGTGATTCCTGGTTTTCTGAAGAGTGCTCTCCTTCCAGTAATAGTTCTTTCTTTTCTTTTTTTTTCCTGTCTTCTTAATGCTCAGCATAAAGGCCAAAAGGCAGTTCATATACATGATATAATAAAGCTTCTGAAATATGTTATTACATGTACTCAGCCACTATCCAAATCCATTATCTTTGACAGCATGTTGTTACAAGAAATTTATAGATAAAATATGAGATAACATGAATTTTTATAAATAAAAGTATTTCATGGGGATTAGAAAACACTTTTTACCATCAATGTATTGTCAAAATGCTTGTAGTCTACACGTCTACATAGAATTTCATTGACATAAGAGACTATATGTACAGCAATATTTTGCATGACTGCTTTCAGTCACCAAGAAGTATGGCCTCATTCACATGTAACCAGAACAAAAATAAAGTTAAAATGAATTGTATTTGGAGGAAGAATACTAACAATTCTGGTTGTTTTTTTTTCCACAGGAACATGTATAACAATGGCCATAAGGAGGTATACAGGAGTTTGATGCTGAAGAGCTGAGAAAAATAAATTTGAGGAGGAGGAAAAATGAAAACTTTTAGTGAACTCGTTTCAAAATATGCAGAATTAACAACTCTGCTTTTAAGTTTTTATGAAATGCAAGAGACAAGCTTACTTTGAACAGTGGGAGCTCCTGTCTCGTAGTAACCTATGCCAGTCTGTATTGAATTTACTCCTGCTAGGCAACAAGTGCCAAGTTCCTTTACTCCATCCTGTAGAACCTGCTTTGGTTAACATCGATACTGGCTTTCAAAATCAGAGTGAGCTCTCAAGCTCTGGTGTTGCAGCCCTTACAGGAACAGCTCCACTGACTTTAAGTGCCATATGTAGCGTCCACAGCTTGGCACACTGGGAATAGAATGTCATTTTAACCATAGGCTTTAACAATTCTGCAAAGTGATCAAATGCCTGCACTCCTTTCTAAAATACTGTTCTCAGGATTAACACGCTCCTTCTGAGGGCTGACTGCAAGGTTTTCCAGGTTGTGTCTGCAGCCGTGCAGATGCCTTTAGATCTCAGAAGCTGAACTGCACTCAACTAGGAAACTGATGAACAAGGCTGCTCTGTCCACACTGTAAGGAACACAAACCTGGGCACAGCTCCACTTAATTCCTTCTTTTCATTTTTATCCTTATAAAGTAAAGACATAAAGGAAATAATGGAGCCAGGACTGGGATGGCCAATTCCAAGTTGAAGTAAATCAATTCTCCTGTTTTAAAGGTTTGAGCTTCAGCAAGGCTTGGAAATGCTTGAAAAACAGAAACTGGAGTCTGAGCATGAGGCTTTAGTGAAAAAGGATAGGGAATAGAAGAATCTGTAAGTGTTTTTCAGATATTCTGAACTGATTCATGTTGATGCTGCTTCACTGCTTCCGTGGAATGCTACCGAGTCAGAGCAGCACAGCACCTGGTCCTGCTGTTCAGTTCAAACTTGGAAAAAGGAAGACTTGTTTTGCCTGTTACTGAAAAACATGTTTTCTCTGGGCTGAAGCACAGCAATTGTTAACAGCTTACACAATTTAGCCACTGTTGTCAAACAATAAAAAAGAATATTTAATCCAAATTAAGTAAAAAAGGAGTTGTAGACACCAAAGTGGAGTAATTTGCAGTGGAAACTGCAAGGGTACTGCAGCTAAACCTTTTAATCATAAGTCCATGGAACCTTTCTAAACCCGGCTTGAACCCTGTGTCATAATAGAGCTCATCCCTAAAAAGATGGAATTCTTTCTAAACTTAAACATATACTCACCAATTATTCTTTCTTTCTTATTGTATTCTCTGGGGGAAAAAAATAGAATAAGTTTCTGTATGTTGTGATTTAAACCACAGATTCTTATAATCAGTATATATTGTAGGCCCTGTTTGACAAATTTAGTTCAGTTGTAGGACTACTTGTTTGAGCAGGTAACTTCTCACTTGTGATGAGCATAAAAAAGGTTATTTTCTGTATACCTATGACAGAAAAGCTCTCAGAGTGTGTTTGTTTTTCTCTTGTGAAGAACAGCTTTGTTTATGACTCAGGGTTAAACTATTCAGGAAGACAGAAAGCACTTTGGAGCATGTGTTTGCAACACACTGGTCCTAACGTGGTGACCTTGGTAAAACCAAAGTTTTAGGGACTAATTACATAGTACAAAAGTGGGAAATAGCATCCTTGAGTATCCAGGGTGGTGTGCTAAGACCCTTGGGTGCTCAAAAAGTGAGACTATGATTGCAATATGGCTCTCCAAGCTATGCCTTGCTGTTTTTCCACTTCCAACATACTCAATTCAAAGGCTAAAAGGTCTGTCAGATTATCTTTTTGCCCTTGGGATACACTAAACTCCTGAAAACTGACAGTGTCAGAAACAAACAAGATCCTCTTGAGCTTCACTTTCACACCATAAAAATTCAGATAAGCCCTAACTTTTTAGTCTTAACAGCATTTTAGATTTTAGACCTTTAGAATTTTCTGATGCATAAAAAGTAAAAGAATGGTAATTCATAAATCGAGCACATCCATACGTGCTTTCAGCATGAAGGCCTATGTGTGAGCTTCATCTAAAGATATAATTCAAACCCTCTAAACGCGTAAGAATTTTTCTCCAGAAGGATTTAAAAGCTACAGCTCTGTGCAACACTTGAAACAAAGAAATAATGCAGTCTGAAACAGCAACATCTGCACCTTTATTCAACTGATTGGACTGATTAAATTCTTCTTTCTAAGACATTTATCAGGTTGCAGTATCAGCCAAAGGAAAAGCTCTCCTGAATCTAATGGTGCATTGAGTTACTGGGCCCAAGTTATGTCAATTTTGTAGTCCCTGGAAGGTGGTGATGGGGCTGGCACCATAATTAGTTGGTTTTATTTTTTCCCAGTTAAAAAAAAAGGCTCCATTTGGTGGCCTGAGAGTGCAAGGACTTCAGTGCAAGGCTTGACGGCACATCTCTGGATTCGTAAGTTACTCTTCTTGGTCTGTCTCTGTCTGTGTTGCGACATATTAGGTTTATCTTCCTTTTCTGCAAACAAATAGGTGCTACAAAATTTATTGCACATTATGAAAAGGCAAA
Organism: Lepidothrix coronata; assembly: GCF_001604755.1. Classification (NCBI taxonomy): domain Eukaryota; kingdom Metazoa; phylum Chordata; class Aves; order Passeriformes; family Pipridae; genus Lepidothrix; species Lepidothrix coronata. The sequence continues at coordinate 4,202,462 of NW_016690247.1, read as the reverse complement.
TTTTCAAAATAAACAGAAAGTTTCTATGAATACAAATCAGTAACAGGAAAAGCCAAATACTCCAGTAGTAACTTCAGATCTTGTCTTCTCTCTTCTGACATGAAAACAACAGCAGGAATCTCTCCTTCCTCTTCTTAATATAAAACTTCTAAATTCCCCTATTCACCACATGACACTGGAGCCACTTACCAAAACTTTGTGGTTTTGAAAGATGTGTCAAGACTGAAGAAAGATGGCACAGCAGCATCTTGAGACAAAAGACCTGTGAAATTCAAATGCAAAATCCTCTAATAGATTAAATTCTGTGCCCATGTGCCCACATACTGCTCTTATTGGCATCAGTGAGAGCCATGGATATACATCCAAGGATGGATTTTGGTTCTTGGATTTTTTTTGTAGAAAACCCCTCTTTTTTAGAAAAAAAATCCCTGTGCTTTATATAAAGAAATTCTGTACTTACCAACTAAAATTATAAGCAACAAAGTGGCAGGCAATCCTCCTAGAAAATATCTGAAAATATAAAATTATCCAGAAAGTTTAGAAATAGCCACAGGATGCATATTTGGTTAAAAGAGTTGAAGCCTGGATGGGAGGAGGAGAGAAGGTTTTTGCAGATGAACCCTCTGAACTCTGGTAGGTGAACTGCAATTTGAAACTTTTTAAATTGCATAAACTATTGAGGATAATCTCCAAGAAAAAAAGACCGCAGCTTTCCCAGACTGAAACATCCACTTAAAAAGACATGGATGCATTCAGATTCTTCTCAGCCTGCCAAAACCCCTGTCCAAGCACACTTGGAAAGGTAGTTTTCATATCTGCATACATTTCTTAATTTTGTGTATATCTCTATAGTTCAGATAATTGCCTGCATCGACTATCATGTGAAAATAGATTTTCACAGAAAGATATAGGGAACTTTGAAAATGTGACCCTTAATTTAAATTTTTTTCACCAGTTGAAATGGAATAACTACTAATGTCAGAAACAGCAAATAAAAGAAAGAAAAATTACCTTGTACATATTGAAATGATTAAACACATGATCAGTGCAACCATCTGAGAAACGACATTTTGCACTGTCCTGGATTCTAAAATAAAAATCAGAAAAATAATTTTAATGGGTTTTCAGGAAAGTAAATATCTGACAGGAGGTGTTTTGAAAGACTACCTTCAGCCTGTGAGACCAGTCTCTTCAGTTCCTTTTTAAGAGAACTCGCCTAGAGTGATTCAAAGCAGAAAGCTAATTTTCATGCTCTGGGTGTCTCTCAGGAGTCTTTTTCCCCCACAACCACAGAGACACTATGCCCTCCATGCTCTCAGAAAACAAGCTTTTCTGCATAATTGCCCGTTTCAGTTTTTGTTCCCATGCCCTTTCCTCCATTTTCCTCTTCACTCCACATTTTTTTTTTTTACAAAAAATGGGAGAGGAAAAGCTGTGAGCAGAAGGGAGTAAACAAGTAAATAACAATTTTAATATTTTGTTAATTTTAATAATTCATTTAAAATATATGTTTAAGGAAATAAATTCTGGTTTGCAAGGGACCAGATCCATATTTTTAATGTGAGGATTTTCAGTTCACTCAAAAATGAGGCATGTCAGAATAAGAACGTAACATACCTCCACTGCTCAAGGTTTCTTCATTTGCATTTATCATAAATGGTGAGAAGGGTTTTGAAGCACTAAATGGTTTCTCAGTCTGAAGAAACTCATCATCTTTGGTGAGAGATGCTCCATTATATGCTGGAATTTGCCTTTGTGCCACATGTTTATTATATCCGTAAGAAAAGTCTGAATCACCTGCAAAAAGTGCACATATAACTGAGATTGCACAAAAGAAGAACTTTGAGACTTTGTGTTAATGAACTGGGAAGGGAGTTAATTGCTTAATCACAGGAGGGGCCCCAAATTGTTATGGGTAGGGAATTGGCAGGTCCAATGTACGCAGAAGATATGCAGAGTAAAGACAAAACTGCATAGAGTATAACATGATGAAGTTATTGAAAGACCCAGGTGAAAGCAGAGAGTGCCAGATATTAATCACACCAGAATAAACAGTACTGATGATGACTTTGGATTCAAATTCAGTTTAAAAATGCCTCTTTGGAACAAAGGTCTTTACAAACTCATGTGCTGGTTTAGTGCCAGGAGCTTTATTCCCCACTTTGAATTCTGTTGAGCATCTATCCTTTATTTGCACATCCTGGCAGACAACCCCCACAAAACTTACAAAAAGAGATACTCAAAGTCTCACTAAATACAATCTGTAATATTGTAGTTTAATTACTTGGTACCTGATCAGGGCTTACCAATATTGCTGTAACTGGCTTCTGGTTTACTGCATCCATCAGGCCAAGGATCATCTACATGGGAGGAATCCATATTGCTGGGAATGGTGGAGCTGAGCCATGAGCTGGAGGCACTGAGGTTGAACAAGCTGTCAAGAGAGCGACGGATTTTCTTCCTTCGCCTGAATACACTAGAAGGAAAAGATATGTTGTCAAGGAATAGAGCTAATTATTCTTGCTGAGATCTAAAACTTGCAAGAATCACATAAAAGAACCAGGTTCTGGGTGCTACTCCTAGCCCTATTCTTGCCCCTGGGTGTGTCACTAGGAATTATTCCTGCACACCATAGAATGTCAGAGAATGTATTGGCAGGAGGGCACATCATGCTGTTGTGATACTGGAGTCTATGATGCTGAATGATATCACAGCTATTGGTCTCTGATACTGCTGTATCATGCTACTCATGAGCTTCACCCTGCCATATGAATCCATTGAACTTCAACTTTTTTTGAACCACATTTTATATACCTGGCTAAACTGATGTTCTTCTGAAATCAACAGAGGTTTTTCCTTGAGTAAGAATTCCAGGACAAGACCTTTTTTTTTATGTATATATATGTATGTTTATATATATGCATGTGTTTTTTAGATATAGGTATTTAGACATTTATATGTACTTTTTTTTAGTCCTTTTCAGAGCAACACCCCATTGGCAAAATGAGCTGTAGCTCTCCTTTTTTGTTATTGGAAACAACTTCAATTATAGCAGCAAGTGTGTACTGAAGAGTTTTTGGGTAATAAGACATGACTGAAAATCAGGTTATTTCAATCACTGCACTCTCTAAACTAAAGCAATTGGGATGTTCCCATTCAGAAGCAATGCTGATCTTACGCCAGGCAGAACATAGACAGACACAGATACCTCTGGATAAGGCCAGAGAGGTGGAAGCAGTTGCCAGCACGGAGTAAAATCTGCACATAGTTCACTTACCGAATTAAATTCTCTTTATATGTAACTCTTGTGTGGGATGGTGTCAATGTTACGTTGCCCTCTTCATCAGACAGAAAACTGTCTTCTGTCAAAACGTAATAACCATTAGAAAGCAGCCGAGGGCTGCGGCGGCTTGGGGAAAGGGAGCCTGTCAGAGGGCTTGTGGAACACTCATAGGCAGGATCATCGTCCAGAAAGGCACAAGCACAACTGAAAAGGAGAAATGAAAGCTTCTAATTTAGTGAAGGTCTAGACAGAGCAAACCCACCATTTAATAGCAATGAATTTGCATTCGCAGCTGAGGCAGGCTGGTAATGACATCAATTTAAAATACGTGTATGTAATGATTTTTGTACCAGGGGGTTTCAGCCAGCTGAAGTGTGCCTGCATCACGCTTTCCAGAGCTTCAGATTACAGGAGGGATACATGCCAGAGGAGCATTTCATGCCTGCGTGGAGCCAGCTTGAGCTGAGACGTGCATGGTGTGTTTCTGTGGCAGCGCTCTTGGCCAAGGAATCCTGCCACACCTACACCTATCTGGAGCCATCAGAGCCATCCCAGTATTTTGCTTCTCTGAGTTACTCTACGTGGCACGTGATGGGTGCCTCTGAACAAGATAGGATTTATTTGTTCTTTTGTAGCCTAGCCATACTTGGAGAAGATTTAAGGATACATGACTTGTAACTCACAAATCCTAGAATACCATGCAGCTAGAACAACATGACATAAAGTCTACACATGGTGATAACTTCATCCAGCACTGAAACACGATTGACTCTGAGATGAAATTTAGCACAGTAAAATATACTATGTGGTATTTAAAATAGAAGTAAGTAGTGACAGAGGTGAAAGAATCTAAATGTCGTAGACATTTTACTTAGCTTAAGTAAGATTGGATTTATGGTTAGTCCTTTCTCCTCAACACCTCCAAGTTCCAAATTGCCATGCAGTGACATCTTTGAAAGAAAGGAAGACACTGGATTGATTCAGTGTCTGACCTGTGTTTCACTAGCAGGTTTAACTATCCCATATGGCATGTCACAGAGTGATACCATAATTTCAGTGTAGGGAAAAGCAGATGGAAGAGAGATACTCCAAAACCTTGTAATTGCAAAGCCAGTGTTTCCAACCTCCACAGCAGTACTTCTGAACTTCCATTTAAAGCAGTAATTAAATTAATATCGGCACTACAATTCTAAGTGGCCCAAAAGGTATTTTTACAAAATCTACAACAAAATAAAATTAAGCAAGTGTGACTTTCCTCAGTACCTTGGAAAAATATGTTGTGAGAGGCTGCGTCTATGCTCTCCATTAAATGCTGTTGAACCTGCAGAGGCAAAGGTGAAATATGAAGGAGTTGTTACCATATTCACTGGTTGGTACCTTGTGTATATCAAAAAGATCATAAAAAAGCTAAAAAATGAAAAGGAAATTAATAGTGGGATTAAAGGAGATAAAACAGATGAAAAAATGGGGGAAAGACATCGTGTTTATAAGAAACTCATCTGAGCAACGCAGAATCAGAGGCAACCAAAATTAGATACCTGTGCTCTGCATAGATTACAGACTTCAGAGAAATAATTGTAGGCACAAATACAATAACTGCAGTAATTTTAATGCTGTTTTACCAGAGATCTTCATGCCAAAACCAGTACATATACTGGCAATAGATATAGAATAGAATGGAAAGTACACTGTTACCATTACATTAAATTTTCAGATGAAAATTGCAGACATAGCACAACAGGCACAGGGATTGTGACAGTGACAAATATTTGACAGTAATATTGTGGCAGGAGACTAAGGAAATAGGATTTGTCTGGATTACCATGGCTCAAGCCTGCAAAGTACTGCTGGGTGTTCAGCACCTGACAGAATCAATCTTAGGAAATATGAGCAATGGCTATCCATAGGGAGAATTTATATCTGTTATTACATAAAAAGATAAAAGATATGATCTTCCTCTATATTACCTTGCTTCTTCTATATCTTTAGAGCTTCAGACTTACACCATTGTTAGTAAGTGTCCATCATTCACCTCCTAGAGGAGATAAGTCTAAGAGAATTTTATTTTTTTCGGTTAAGTTATGAGTTGAGGCAAAGAAAAGACACGAAGGTCAGTGTTTCCACTTTGGTAATCTTGTTTATCCTCATTTGGAGTTCAGTTGTCAGTCACACCCTTGGGACCAGGAAGGGTCACCAAGAAAGAGAAGTAAAACCTTCAGGGTATTTTTTACAAATCAGTCTTATTGCCCTGCTCCCATACATACTGTTTCTCCTACCCTTAAAAAAAAAAAAATCACTTTACCATACAAAAATTATGCTCTAATGCTTCCAAAGGGAGGAGACAACTGGAAGAAATTTGGTGGAGGTACAGAGAGATCAAGTAGCATCGGTCAGAACACCACAGAGCAAGTTGTACAAACAGGGAGAGCGGTGGTGTATTTCATAGTCTGACATATTAGAGCTACTGTTTTTCACATACAACTAGCTTCTGAAATAATTTCTCTTATTTTAGGCAAAATCATGATTTTTAAAGGAGAAAAAATATTGTATTCAAAACCAAAAAATCCATCCAAACTCTAAAAGAAAATACAGGAAGAACTCAACAGGTAGTTTTTAGGTCTGGATATAAACTAAACCCAGCAAAATCCCAAATCTTATCAGTCAAACAAGATCCCCTCCACAAGATATTTTTTTTATTAAAAGCTCTGACAAATGTGCCCAAATTGACTTGCTCCTGGTGTCAGTGCAACATGTGATAGTCCATACATCTTGAAAAGGACGGTTTCATACACTCTCGGTTAACAGGTATTATAGATTACCTAGAAAAGACTTTTAAAACACATTTTGCCTTGTTTGAAAATTAGGATCGGTAAGATTCTATCATTAATATATATCACATTATTAGTTATAATGTATTCTCAGGCAAAAATGATTGATTCTAGAGTAAATTTGTTTGAAAAGGGATATAGAAGTGTATCTCATGATCAGTTATACCTACTACAACTCTCTAATGATCTGAGCGAAACTTTCCAGCAACTGAAACCCACAACACAGCTGTATTGCATGTGATTGTTTCAGTTATGATAATATAAAGCAGCTGCTAAGAAAGAATAACTTTTAAGAGTGGCAGCTTTCATATGGGTAGTGCTTTCATTAGAAAGTGTTGACACATAGTGATCACAGTGGCAGAACAAACCACAGTCCTTCTGTTACTCATTTGAATTGTTTCATAACTTTGCAAGGTGTGTCTCTGCAGGATGCTTGTTTATCCGTCACCCTCCACAGAAATAAAGTTTAAGATAGAATAGAGTATATACATCTATTTATAAAAGACAGTGAGCAATATACACATGCAATTATCTTACTGGGAGGTGATGAATTTCCCTCTTTTCAAGAACAGTTAATAAGCAGCTGTAATTTGCTTTCAAACTGTTTTAAGTAATGATAATACCAAGCTTCTGGGAACAGTCGTAGAACAGGCAGTCCAACAGATTTTTTTGCTGCCCTTGATCATGAAATTTTTTGTCTAATGAATAATGAAAGAGTTCCTGAAAATCATAATTCAATCCTTGATGGAGAAAACATGGAAACATCATGTTTTAGACAATGCTGCACAGTGTTCTGCTTTCATTTAATATTCAGTCCTAGTTCTGGGCTATTAATAGCGTGAGAAGCTATAGTAACGACATAAGCAAGCCAAAACAAAGCATCTCAACCACCACTGCACAATGAAGCACTAGTATTGTATCTGTAACCCACAAAATGAGCCATCAACAGAGAACCTTTAAACTATGGCATGCAAAAAGACCAATAGCGCTATGAACTCTCAGTAAAGTGAATCTGAGGTGAATGTGGTAATATTTTATGTAAAGAACTCAAATAAAAATTTAAGTCAACAACTCCCCTTGAATTTCAAAACACATAAAAGTTCATGTTATAATATAAACAAAAATCACAGTCCAAGCCAGTGAGTTTTAAATATCTTTCCCTCCAAAAATCAGTGTTCAAGCCAATGATGCCATCAGTTTACAATCTAAATATTTACATTAGTACCTGCCAAAATATAGTGCTAACTATCAAAATAGCCGAAGCCCAGGCAACCAGTTTTATTCTATTGTACCTATCAAACACAAGTGTCTGCAAAGAGAGTTTTATTTGTTCACACATATCAGTTATTTTTGAAGAGCAGTTTAGTCTTTTCTCCCTGCAGGTAATGATAACAACATTCACAAGAACGCAAAACTTCCTGAAGAGCAGCATAGAAATGAATCCAAAGCTTAGTTATTCCTCAGCTGACAAGCTGACAAATCTATTAAGAGATAAATAAGTCTAAAATCTTCCAAACCTGGAAAATCCATCTCACAATTAACACAATGTGTGCAAAAAAGTTTCTTATGATCAGCCCGAGAGCTTGTCGATGGTTGGTGGAGGGTGTTCCTTTGGCAGCTTCCTGGGAGAGATCAGCTCTGGCTCTTCAGAGAGGCAGGTTATGAAGTCCCCTGTTTCCTTTTGAAAACAGCCCCGTGCAATCAGCGGCACAGAGACCGAATGAGGTCACACTTCCTGTAAAGTAGCCTCCCATCAGAAGCATTCGTTTTGAAGATTAAGATTAGCTCAGTGAACGCTCTTACAGGCTCTTGTGAAAGAGGAGATACACTACAAATAACGTTTCACTCCAACGATCATATAGAGAACAAAGACAGAACCTTTTCTCATAAAGAAAAGTGACACGTTTCTGTTTCAAATTTACTTTTCTACCTCATGCAGAAAACTTTCAAGTGGTGTATCCAAATCATTCAATTTGTTGAAATACTTGTCAGCCTGAGAGGCTTTGATGTAAGAAAATGATCCTGCTACCAAAAAAAAAAATCCATGTACAATAATGACATTTTGCAAAAGCACTATTGTACAGAAGATGCGTTTGCTGGGAGTTCAGAGTTGTTTAAGTTTCATGGTCAAAAACATTATTGCAAATATATATCATGCAATGTTAATATAAATTCCATTGAACAGAGAAAGGAATAAAGCCACTTGTAAACATATTCATTGTTATACTCTGTATGTTTCGTACTGTGTAAGGTATCCATCCGTCATACCTTGAAGTATACAAAAATAAAGTCAAATCCACATAAGAGAAATGGAGCCTGAATAAGATGTCCCGGCAATCAAAAGGATTTGGCTGTAAAACTATTACACACAATATTAATATAAATCAGTTGTTCGACACTGAAGAATTGTACAGCCTTAGGGGGTAAAACTTCTTCTCCAAATAGATAAAATATTCTACTAGTTATATCTCTAGATGTATCTATGTATCACTGACAAAAGAAGAAAACATAAATCTAGTAAAATATGATTGATTTGATTTAATGATAGTTTGTGGGGGTTTTTCCCCTTGGAGAAGGCAAAATATTTCTACTGATAAAAGGAATATAAAAATCTCACCTCATAGAAAACAAAACAAAAATAGGAATTAGGCAATTAGGATGTTGCAAAAGACCTTCTGTTTGGGAGTTAAACTAAAATGAACATTTTATGGTCCTTTTACTCGAACATGAAAACACAGGAACATATTCGATCTTCACATCAGTTCTTTTAATTTAGTGCAATTATGCCCATGAGGAAATTTAGTCCAACACTATTTCCATGGATGCATCACAGCAGCATTTCCCTGGCCACCCTGTCTCTCTACAGGCAATGAATATAAATTCCCAATGATCTTTAAAACTAGGTCACCTACAGAAGAATTTTTTTTACACACACTAATTTACTCCTTGGGCGTATTTTTGGTTTCTTTTCATATTCTTCTCAACAGAAAGCAGTTAATTCCAAGCTTGGACTGCTTTTTGGAAGGACTGCTTTTTTGAATGTCCTGTTTGTCTATATAGTTAAAATATATTGTGTCTACATCATGTTTAGACTTGGAGGTGTTTTCTTTTTTAATCACTACTATTTGTATCTGAAACTCACTGTTCCACAAGCATTTGATGCATAAACTTTGTGCATTGGTGAATATTTTATAAGTGAGTGCTTGATTATAGTTAGTACACACACAAAGGTATATATACAGCTTTTTCTCTTCCCCTCCCTGTTGGTCCTCAGATTTCCCACCTCACCCCAAGCCCTGTCTCAATCGCCAGGTTTCAGATTCTACAAAATGAGTAGAGCAACAAGATTACTTGCTGTGCAGTAGTTTTGTGCAACCCACAAAGGGAAGGAAATGAAAAATTACAATACTAGACACCACCCATCTTTCTACTCTTCTCCCAGCTTACTCTACTTTTGATGCACCATATTGTGCTGGGTCTGACAGTCCAAGAGGGGAGAGGCTGGGGCAGCAACATGCTCCTTGGGAAAGGCCCAACAGGGAGTCCCTTCCTCTTTAGTCCTTAATTCAGGTTCCCACCTGACTTTGTGCCCCTGGATTCCTCTAGGCTGATGGCTGCTGGAATGGGAACAGCTGGGGCAGGGCATTCTTTGGGCTCCCCCTCACACTGTTGTCTCTGAGCTCCTCTATGGGTGTGCAGATGAGCTTTTAGCACATATTACACCATAACTCTGCCATCTCAGCAAACCACTGCAACTCAATGCAGTGCACTATTAAGCTAAACACACAGTTTTCAGGAAGGGTATTTTCCTGGTAGAGTTAATTGAGTGGCTTGTGGTGGAGGGAGTAGAGTGCTTATTGATTGAATGCAACTGAAAGTAATGTGATGCTTCTGTAGCTCTCTTTGAACCTCCTGGAAACCTCACAGCCTTTAGCTTTTCCACCAGCTTCAGTGATCAAATCAGGCCATTTGTCCCATATCACAGAGCTGTGCCAATACTTTTATATAGTATTCAACAAGTAAAAAATATTCTGAGATATCTGAAATTTAATTGAAAAATTAAAAAAAAAAAATCCCCAAAAATGGCAGGGGAAGGGCTGACCATGAGAACCTTGGAGCAGCAACACTGCAACACTGGGTCAAAATGAAGGTCTATGAAACTGTCCTTGCCTGCAGTCTTGCTGCATGGAAAATTAAGACCCATTTCCATACACTTTCATGAATGATAACATTTTAAGCTAAGTGCATTCCTTTATGCGGCATTCCTTTAAACTTAGCAATGTTTGAGGTACCCTGGTAATTTAAAAAAAAAGAAATCTCACAAACCTAGACATTTAATTTCAATTTTAAGAGAAGGCTGATCCTGCATTAAGTTAGCATTACACTGTAAGTTACAGAACTGACACATCATATATGATTTTAATAACCTTATCAGGTCAGCTGTATGAACAAAGATTAATTTGCTTTAACGAGGAACAAAGTAATTTTTAAGGTCATCAGATGGCAACCCCATCATACTCTATCAGAGACTTTCTTAGATTCAGGCTCGATTTCTTTTCCCCCCAAAATTAATTAATTTAGCTTAATTATTCCTGCAAAACAGGCAACAAAGGGTATTTTTTTTGTTTGCATGGTGGAGTACAATGCATAGACCTGTAAAACTTGGAATTAGCTCTGAGTGTGCTGATACATCCATGCTGCTTGGATCTCAACAAGAGCTTACCTGCAATAATGCTGTGTCAGCTACCTCTGTAGTATACTATGCACACAGATAGACAAAAAGTGTTTAGAAAAGATCTAAATCAAGTGAACCTGCAATGTACAATGATATTTCTCTGTACAAAGCCATGACCAGTCTGTGTTGTATCTCATTGCTCTTTGATTATATGGTAGCAGAGGGAAATTTCCTCGGTATTTAACTTGTTGTAGACATGGCAAAATGCCACATTATGAGCAGTGTAATAGTAGATACGGGGAAAATTAAAAGAAGTGCTTCCATTAGAGTCTGCAGCTCCCTGACCTTGCATCTGAAAATACTGCTTTAAAACTTTTATCAGAGAAAGAAAATAAAAGGAAGAGGCTCAAATCCATCAGCCAAAGCAGAATGTAGGCAAGGTTTCTAACAGAACTCAGGTGGGTCCTCATTAGAGTTCGTCATAAATTTCCTCACAAGGAGAACTGACTTTACTGAACAAGAAGGTAGGAACACTAAGGAAACACTAAGAAAAGCAACAAATCTGTACTAAAAGCTGTCTGACTTATTTTTATTAAGGATGAAAAAAAGTTCATGAATCAGCACACTGCACTGTCTGCAGTGACTAGAACAGTCAGGACAGAGTCAGCTCCTGGCCAATCGTTCTCCAGCAGCACCTTATTTGCAGAGAATAGAAACATTAATGCACCAATCCCTGGTCTGAGTAGAGAATGAGTGGGAAGAGGTTTGATGTGGCAGGTGTGAATGGTGTGTGGCTTGTTCCTAAGCTAGCAGGTCATCAAGCTTCCAGCACAAATCTACATGACACATTTTAGGACACCCAGACTGAGAGGGAAAGGACAAGGACTAAAGCAGATAGGACAGGATGGGGAGATTGCTTATTCTCAGCTCTGAAGGGTGTAAAAGATCATGTCCAAACACATCACTATGTGGTCAACCCAGGAAGAACTCATAAGACATGGTGAAGACTTGATTGCCCATGTTCCTTGTTTTCCATGTCACTGCGGTTAATACTGGACAGACCACCTACATAGCAGCATCTTGGGGGCTGAAAGCTGAACAGGCCACTGAGATACATGCAGCTTTACGGACCTTCTAGGTGCTCTAACTAGACACATAAAATCTCAGTCTTTGGTTGGGAGTTTCCTTGTGATATTTTGAGTCCCAAAATGAAAATTAATATTCCTCTGGAGATGGTGCTGCGCTGCTGTTCACTGTACCTGAGAACCTGTGCAGTTTCTGTGACAGTCCTGATGTGATCTACATGGACCAGAGGGTCTTGTACCAACGTACTGCGAAGGCTTTTGGCCAACATATGACTATAAAGGATCATAGCATGCTTTATATATATTGAAAACCTATAGTTGAGAGGTGTTGGTACCACTCATTCCTGAGACAACAGTACTGGCAAAATACTGATCATACTGATGTCGTGGTCATTTCTATAGTAAATCAAGCTGAGTGAGGCACAAATGAAGACATAACAACTGACAGTGATACTCTAATAACATTTTTTAAAATGCCTGTCTTTACACAGTGCCCTTATCAGTTGTGTCTCTGTAAATAACCACTGTAGTCTGACAGTGACTGAGTTCCTTTCTGCCTGTCTACCAGTACTTAAGCGAAGTCTAAATTTGTGAAACTTGTGCTGAGAATCCACAGGCCTTTCTTGGAAGTGTTTGCAATTTTTCCAGCCATGCCTGTGCCATATTCGTATTTTCACCTGGATTCAAACTGATGTCCTAGACTAATTCAATGTCTAGGGAGAGGCAAAGGCACAGGGAGCCTTGGTATCCAGAGGAGGATCACGACACACTAGAGGCAGAGTGGTTTTACAGCTTGGATGCTCTCCAGCATTGCATAAAGATCAAGGATTTGAACGTGGCCTACAAGGCAATTAAGGACAGAGAGCAGAACTCCGATAGCCTTCCAGGAACCTGCCCATGTGATGCCAGCACAGACACAATGGCCAAGTATCAAGAAACAAGTGACTCCTGCCATGAACACATGCTCTCATGAACAAATGCTTTGCAAGCATTTTACTGGCAGGGTTGGGCACTAAGGGCTAATCTCAAAATCAACCACCACCCTTCAGCCCCTGAGGACATCCCAGTTTTCACAGGACCACAAAGAAGACAGGAAAATATCACATTAGTTTTACAAAGTGATTGGTATTGCCTGCTGGCAGATGTGATGAATACTTTTTCATTCTCACCCCTGGACTCCACCAGTTTGGACATGTGAGTTTGGGAGTTCTGTTTTCCTTCAGTCCAAGTTGCAAAGTCTCTCTACGCATTAACACTATCTGACTACAAGCTCATCCTTGCCAGACTACAGGGTTTGCAGCGCTTTGCCTATTAGGCTCTCCTTTCCCCGTACAGGACCCCCCAATATCATTATGATGCTGATAAACATCCCATTGCTGAGTGCTCAGACAGTGCCTCCAACTCAGCCATGGTCTTGGCAGGACAGTCCTTACCCACCCTGAGGTCTGCTCTCAGCAATGGCAAACCATGAAAAACACACCACTGAGATATGTTTGTGAGCCAAGGGTGCTGTTGATCGACCATAAAGTATATGCTGAATTTAAATCTCACAGGGAAATAATCTAGGAAATCAGTGCATGGAGCAGGTATGATTAGTATAGCTTTTTGTTCAGCACTGCTGTCATCAAGGCTTTGAAAGAAAAGTCAGTAAAATATTTACTGATGTATTCCAATCTACAGAATCTACCCTAAAAACAAAACACAATCCAAGACAGATGGCTGCAATATGTAAGGCAGAAGTAAGTGATTTGCACAGCAATATTTGTAAGGCAAAAGCACAATTATATCTCAAGAGGTCTAACATTCATTGCAAAACAGTATTCATAGCACAGCAAATGTTGAGTGTGCCCCCAAGAAATATCAAATGATACACAGAAAGTGGTTTAACAAGGCTTCAACGTGACACAGCAAAGCTGCCTGCATCCAAAACAGGTATCTGCTCCCTTCCAACCATGCAGAGCATCAGGGTGAGCAGCTCACTGTGGTGAGCAGCAACCTCTGCCTCAAGGATTCCCTTTAACCCCATCAGATGTAAATGTTTGCTCTTTCTTCTCTTTCTTTGCATGGATTTGGGACTCTTTCACTAATGTTGGAACTCTGATAAATGCAATTTCATTACCAACCCGGCTTTAGCAGGTTTCATTCCTTAGCATCCTCACCTTACTGTACTTCACCCTTAAAATACTGCCAGTAGGAAACCTTTCTTCTAGTTCACAGGTTCATGTCACCTCTCCAGCATGCAGTGAAATGCAGCCAACAGCCAGCTCTCTGAGAGAAATCATTTATTGAGTTAAAGGCACTCTGCAAGGAACCAGTGAGGAACTGAGTAAAAAAAGTCCAGCTTCAGTATCTTTCAAAACTGGAAAAAAATGGGGTTTGTATCCCAAACCGGTGTGGTTACTATTTTGTTTGGTGTCCATAGCAATGGGTGGGAACTACTTTCTTTTCCCATACAAGGCCAGATGCTACAAAACTCATCCACTTTAGGGTATTTCCCAGCTTCTGGAAAATTTAGGGCTTTAAGAGGGAAAGTGTTTGGTGAGATAGTGGAAACCTTCACAAAGGAGGGAGGAATTTCTGGAGGGGAAGGAGTTTCTGGCATGAAAGAAGAAGGGTAGAGAAACTGAAGAGGAGGACACAGCAACTTGTTGTCAGACATGGTGTTGAAGTAGACCAAGGAAGTGGCAGGAAAAGGAGAGATGATGGTGGAGCAGAGCCAGGTCATGACCAAGCTGCTTCCAGAGATGGATAGAGCAGGGCAGAAGTGCTGCTGCACGTTTGCCAAACTGAGACTGTGCAGACACCATTTGAATACAAGCACCAGCAATCATCTTAAATATGTCTTTCTACTATAATAAAGGTAAAAACAACAATTTAGCTTTATTCTGCTGTCACCTCATGATTGCAATATTTGACATTTAAATTGGTTCCTTTAAGGACTAACACAATCGCCCACGAGAAAAAATAAATGGCAAAATAAATAAACTGATGTCTGGGTTTCCCACCAGGTGTTTAATTGTGCTCCCAGACCTTTCCTGAACCCTTCCAGTTTTCGGATGGCTTTTCTGAACAGTAAGTTATTTTAATAACAACATACTGGTGCCAAGCGCAGCGATAATGTCACCTCTCTACTCCTACTCTGTGCTTCCATGTGCATGTGCTTTGCAAAGACTGCATTAGTCTTTTCAGCATCAACAGCATATCATGAGCTCATGCTCAGCTGATTATGAAATCCTCTCTTCCCCCTCCAAGTCTCAGTGAGTCACTGACTGGCAAGATAAAATCTTCTATCCAGTTTGGTTTCCAATTTATGGTCTGTATAATATTCATGATGCTAAAGACCTACTTCGTGACAAGATTAAACACTATAGAAGCAGTGAAATCTCTTTTCCTGCACCTCTCCCTTGTCACGTTTTGGTGTCTGAAGGAAAAGAAGGACCAAGTCTTTCCATCATGGTGAGGTCGACACCATTGCTCTCCCCTGTCCAGTTGAGTAATTTAACAGGAAAGGTTGGGATAATGTGATGAGATGTCTCTCTCTCTCTGTGTCAAGCTTCAAGTATGGTGGAAGTTTCAGGAAAAAGGGAGGAAAGATAAAATGGAAGGCAGACAGGCAATTCAACCCTGTTTTCCTACAAGACAAACTAAATGTCAGATATGTTTTTGTGCTACAAGAATAAAAAAAGGTCTTGGCCAAAGTTGTTGCTTTACAGTGGAACAGTGTAGCTGAAATTGGGTCCTGGACCATGGACAGTGGTGGGGAGGCACTGGGATGGGCAAGTCAGGGCCACCAGAGGCTGTGGGTGCCTGCAGGGGGCCACCAGAGCAGGGGTGCCATATATGAAATGGCAGCAAGGAAACGGGTACACTGGTTGGGGCTCCTTGTTTTCCTAAATGTTCTGATAATAGTGCAGTGAAATGCTACCCTGTACTGCTGGACCACAAGTGGACTTCTGTTGTTCTGAAGACAGCGTGGTAGAAGTCACACATAGCACCCTACATTGGGTGTCCCTTCCTCTGAGTCCTTAATTTGGTTCCCACCTGCCATTTTGCCCCTGTGCTCCTCAGAGATCAAGGAAATGGGATTTTGATGGCCTGATTGCCCCCGGGAGCTGCCAGGGCAGGGGATTATATCGGCTCACCCTCCTGTGCCCTTCTGTGAGTGTGCAGATGTCCATATTACCAAATACCTGGGGCTTGCTGTGCCTTTGCAATCTTCTGGCAGCTCTGCCTCCCTTTCCCAACTCCCTCAGCAGTGAGACGTCACACACTGCTCTGAGCCCTTTTCATGCCACAGGATAACCCAGACAGCCGCTGGCAGTCAAGAGCATGATTCAATCACCCCACATACCCAGCCCCATCCTCACTGCCTCTGCCACCTCTCTCTCTCCTTGGACAGAAGCACCTTCACTTTTCTAATGGTATCCTGATACTGCACATTCATTGCCACTCAGAGAGATCTCATTCCCTGCACAACAACCTTCACCATCCTGTAACAATCCCTCTAAACAAAAGCCTGCATCAAAACTACACTCAGGGCAGCAAGAACTGAAGAATTCGAATGAATGCAATGGCAACTTCTTTACTGAAAAAAAGGAAAAAAACTTCTCACTTCCTTTCCTTTTTTTGTTTTCTTATTTTGTTTGCTGTGTTTTTCTTCAAGCCGCTTTCTTCCTTCAGTCTCTCCTGTTTGCCACCACCTTCCAGAAAATTATAACAGGAGAAAATCAAAGGAAGAAAAAGAAATACCATAGCAAATACTTTAAAATATCCTACTGAACAGTCTGCTTATAAAGATTCTTCAAGTGGGAGGCAGCCTTATAGGGATTAAATGAAGCAGATGGGTTGACCTCGAACAGCAGCCAAACACCCACACAGCCACTCGCTCACTCCCCCAGCAGTGGCATAGGGGAGAAAATAGAAGGAACACAAGTGGGAATCATAGAGTCCTTAAGGTTGGAAAAGACCTCTAAGATAATCAAGTCCAACCATTATCTGAGTGCTGCTGTGTTCACCACTAAACCATGTCCCCAGCTGCCACATCCACATGTTTTTCTGAACACTTTCAGGGATGGGGATTCCACCACTTCCCTGAGCAGCCTGTTCAATGCCTGACCACCCTTCCTATGAAAAAATTTTCTCTGATATCCAATCTAAATGTCCCCTGGTGCAACTTGAGGACATTTCCTCTTGTCCTGCCATTTTGTACCTGGGAGAAGAGATCTACCCCTTGCTACAAACTCCTTTCAGAGAGTTGCAGAGAGTGAGAAGGTCCCCCCTGAGCCTTCTTTTCTCCAGGGTAAACACCCCCAGCTCCCTCAGCTACTTCTCATCAGACTTGTGCTCCAGACCCTCCCCCAGCTCCGTTGTGCTTCTCTGGATTCGCTCCAGCACCTCAATGTCCTTTTTGTAGTGAGGGACCCAGAACTGAACACAGGATTCAAGGTGTGGCTTCTCCAGTGCCAAGTACAGGGTGACAATCACTGCCCTGGTCCTGCTGGCTAAACTATTGCTGATACAGGCCAGGATGCCATTGGCCTTCTTAGCCACCTGGTGTCAGAGACTGAAATGGTTAATGATTTATGCATTCTAGGAGACTTTTGCAGGCTTTTGACTTGCATGATACCTCTGATGAGCAGTCGGGCCCCTCCCTCCCTCCAGTGCTGAAGGTGTGAAGCCCTGAAAAGGCAAGAGCTGAGCTTGCAGGCTTTGGACTGTTGATACATCTGATGAGCAATCAGGCCCCTCCCTCCCGCTGCTGATCTGAAAAGGCGGGAACCAGGCGAGACACAAAAAACTCAGCACAGACCTAGATGCTGGAGGCTCGAGGCATGGCCCGTGACACTAACCATGGATATAACTCATAACTTCTTGGAGTATGGGGGCTTCCCTCCTTCAGCCCCAGCAGATCAAGGCCACCACTTCAACTGACAGCCATGGAAGCATCGCTGGACCCCGTGGGCAGTGACTATATACATCTGTCCACTCTCAGCTTTTCTTTCCCTTGCTCTCCCTTGCTCTTATCCTGCCTTTCTCTCCCCTATGCATTTTCTTTCCCCCCGCAAAGGTTATCTCTGTGTCACACTGTTGTATGACAGCACCCAAACTGCTAGCATGCCTGTTGATACAGAACTGTTAAAATAAACCTTGCCAGTATATGTTTTTAGCCACCGATTATTTAGTGTCGTTTCACTTGAATCCACCCCAAGGGAATTATTGATAAAAACCTGAGTTACCCCCTCTCCCCTTTTCCTGGGGTGGGTCGTAACATTTTTTTGGCGCAGGGAGCAGGGTCCTTTGGATGTGGTGGAGTAATCGGTGTATTCTAAAACTGATACCGAGGGCGAGTCAAATGGTGACTATCCCTTCACTGTAAAGTTATAGTGAGAATTTTTCTCCTCTTGGTGTGACCCGGGCACATCAGACCTGTTGCAAGGTTTCCTGGTGTGGCCTGGACCTGTTGAAAGGTTCTCTGGTACCTGGACCTGTTGAAAAGTTTTCCAGGAGAGAGTCAAACCAGCCCTCAGAGGGTTAAGGCGGAGAAAGACATTAACCTAAGCTGGGTTAATAACTGAGGCAAAGGGGATGACACCCCAGGTGGAGTTATATGGGGATTATTCCCTCCTGATAGTTATCCTTGGTTTAGAACTGTTTTTTGTGGGTGCTGTCTTAGGCGTGTTCCTTAGAGCAGTGCAAAAGCAAAAATCAGCTATTCAGAAATCTGTAAGTGAAGTGATAAAATCTTTCCAAGAGTCAATGAGAACTTTGCAGGACCAGCTAGAAAAAGAGGCTATTCAAAAATCTACCGGTGAGGTGATAAGGTCTCTTCAAGAGACAATGAAGGCATTACAGGAGCAATTAGGAAAAGAACTGCCTGCAGTTAACTGCTGAGCGTCAGGCACTGGAGAAAGAGAGAGAGATTAACTCATTGCTTCTGTCAGCCCTGCAAGATGGGCAGCAACGAAGAAAGTTAACTCCATCCCAGTCAGACCCAGTACAGTCTCCACCCATTGCTCCACACCATTACCACCATACTCACGTCCTACATTCTCAGTCATCACCATCAACCACAACCGCCCTTCTGGTCCTTTGACACACGCACAGACGTCATTCCCTTAGTCTGTGGGACATCTCCCAAATATCCATACAAGTCTAATCAATTAATTTGGTCCATGACTTGTAGGAAGCTGCTGTGTGGAGCACATCAGATGGTTTCGCACAACACAACGGGATCCACTGGCAAATAGAGCATATTGCCTTTCACCTTCTGCTATTTATTGCTTTTGGGCTTGAACCACCTCCTCAGATGATGCTCTGAAATCTCTGCCTCCTGGCCCAACAGTGATCTCTTCCAGCATTCAAGCTGTAGCACACATATAACATAGGAATGCCAAAAATAATGTTTTGCCATTGTTTCTGCCTGTCAAAAAGCTTCCTACCAAAAATTCTCTGTCAACTTTCTACCAGAAGTTCTCACCAGAGCTTCCTGCTGGAGTTTTCCTGCCAAAAGATCCTGCTATTGTTTATGGTTATCATATCTCCTCGAACATCTGAATAGGGCTACGTGCCAAGAAACCACACACAACCTCCTTTGAACACTATAAAAGTTGAGGAAAAATTTGGGAAAAATCAAGGGGACAGCAAAGGGAGAGAGAGAACCAGTTACCCTAGCTGAGAATATCTCCCCAGCCCCCCTCACCTTTCTTCTGCCACTGTATGCTGCCTACCTGTCACGGGAGACTGGAATTCTGCCAGCCTGGAGAGGACTGAGAACCACTGTGTGACATAAGTGAGTTATATTTTATTTCTCCACTCTGACCATATTTTTGAGGGCTGAAAGGTGCGTCTGAACTGGGACCCCTGCACAGCCTGGGACACGGCTCTTGGCATGAGCAGCGAAACAACTCATCCTAGCTGCATTCCAGAGAACTAAAGCTGTTAAGACACCACCCCCCACGCCCCCCAACACCAGCTCCGTGGAGAGGTAGTTTTTGGTGGTATCTTTTCTCTGCTTCTAGAAGTAATCTTAGCATTTTCCAACCTTTTCTTATTTTTTCATCTTTCTCTTTCCATCTCTTAGCAATTAATAAAATCAGTTTTGGTATCAACAGATAATTTGTGTGAGTTTTTAATTACAGATCTGAAATTCTTTCTGCAACATTTAAGCAGATTGTAACATAAGGGCACTGGGGTTTCCTCATTTGAGCCTGCTGTGTGATCAATCCTACCCTCTTACTCCATGTAGCTTCAGTTGCATGATGTGTAGAGGTGACCCTTCCTGTGAACATCTAGTGCAGCACAAGCACCTCGAACCCTTGATACCCCCAGCTCCAGAACCTCAGCGGTCAACCTTGGGTCTTTCCAGG
Source organism: Lepidothrix coronata (assembly GCF_001604755.1). Taxonomy (NCBI): domain Eukaryota; kingdom Metazoa; phylum Chordata; class Aves; order Passeriformes; family Pipridae; genus Lepidothrix; species Lepidothrix coronata. The sequence goes on along the minus strand of NW_016690247.1, from coordinate 4,182,225 downwards.
TATTTTCTGCCAGAGGCTCCAGGTGAACAGAGCATGTTTCTTACAGCTGATACTTTTTGGACAGGCCCAAGGGCTACCATACAAATCATCCTGCTGCTATTTAGGAACTGTGGTGGGTTCACCTTGTCCAGACACCAGGTGCCCACCAAAGCTGCTCTGTCACTTCCCTCCTCAGCTGGACAGGGTAGAGAAAATGTAACAAAAGTCTCCTAGGTCAAGATAAGAACAGGGAGAGATCACTCACCAGTTACCCTCAGGGGCAAAACACTGTCACTGATGG